>NW_024537659.1:0-146212 GCF_016628075.1 Suillus paluster
TATTCGGTGCAGGTGTATCTCTGTCCTTGTATTTTGAATTGGACTGAGTGCGGAGTTTCCGTCGCTTGCGAGGCCTTGCGAATTGCGATGAGGATGAGGGTATGGGCTGGGATGGCGAATAATGTGTCGATGCAGCGAAGGGCTGGGGAAGGGCAGGAAGTCCATTGGCAAGAAGTGGGTCGGACTGAACAGAGGACCACCAGGTCGAGGTCGGGTCGTCTGCAGTGGGAATGGGCGCAAAGGGAGTAGGGGTGAGACGTACGCGTTTGCGAGGGCGATAAGATAAACCATTCCTGCGTCGAATAAGCGAAGAGGTACAGCAGTCAGTATCTGCAGATTGATAGACGAAGGATATATCGGCAAAGGAACAAAACGTGAGGCTCACAGCTTGCGTTTCTCCCCCGAATCACTGTCTACTAACATCAATGCTTCGTCTGCGTCACTGTCGTATTCATTTGTAGACGCAGATGAACTATATCCATTCGGGATGCTTGATGGGCCAGCTTCTGATTCGAGTGCGCGGAATGCAGCCATACCGTGAGGCGTGCGCTCAAGCGCAGGCGATTCGGCGAAGGGGAGATCCATACGCTGCTTTGAGGTGATGAGAGTTTGTGTTGCCGGAAATGACGGAGATCGTCTGTGTGTGTGTGCCGTGCCATTAATCTTGGGCCTTGCTACCGCGGTGGGTCTCGTTGGGACGGGAGAACCGGAATGTGAGGACAGGGATAGAGCCGGAGGTAAAGGAGGGTCGATTCGTTCCTTGCGATCAGTGATGTTCTGTAGCAGTCTATCTGCTTTCTTCTTGAGGCGCATTGCGCAATGGCGGAGAGGGTGGTCCTGCGCGGCACAATGGACCTCACCACGCGTGTGCACGACGGTGATACATACCTCAGTTGCATTGTAGGTGAAACAGTTTGACCATATCAGATCTAAATCATCTGCAAACTCGCGCTTGGACTTGTACTGCTTTGATTTGACCTTCTTGAGCATGGATTGGAGGTCCATAGGGTTTGCGATCACTGGACGATGTGAGACGAGACATGTTGAAATAGGATATGTAGACGAACCGTCAAAGTAGTCGGGAACATCGGACTTGGCAACTGGCTTAAGGAAGGCCTCCGCGTCATGATTGTCCTGTATATGATGTCAGCGGAGTAAGATAGCAATGATCCGCATCGAGACACACCATAGTTACTGTACGCAGATCATGAAGGAGTCCCTCAAGGGAGTCATAAAACGGCTCGGATACCTTGGCATCGTAGCTTTGGCGCTGGAACGATTTACATACATTATTTCTGCTTTGGGTACAGCACGGAATAACAAAACTCACGCGTGCGTCCTTGACGGCACTCAAAAGGAGCCTAAGGTCAGGCGAGGGCTTGACCTGGCTCTCGGTGAGTGTCCTGAGGAGATTCTAGATGGCTGTTAGTGGTCTGTGAGTGGATGGCTTGACGAAGCTTACATTCATCCTCTGGTCGCGCCGGCTGGCGTTGAACGGACTCAGCGGGATAACTGGGTTGTTCGTGCGGAGTTTGAATTCTGGAAGTTTCCGACGAGGACAATACTTGACATATTGACAATGTGGTCTCAAGTGTGTAGAACCACAGCAATAAATTCACACCGGGAGTTTCAGTAGATCTATCTGAAGATACGGATATTGTGTGTACAAAATTGTGTGGATCATCTCGTTGAGCCATTCTTTCGGCTGTGTATTACACGCCCAGATCATTACATAGTATGTACTGGCATTGGGCAGGCACCGACATTGGGTCCCGTTCTAAGTGAAACATAAAGTACAATGCGAAATTGAACGAATGCGAGCTTGTACTAATCTAATATGAGTCCATAACGCTTTTCGTCAGCCTGTTAATCCCCATGCCCAAGCCCTTTCCCAATTTTGAACAAGTACATAAAACCGTTTAGAAGAACGCGATACCGTAATTTGCCTATCGTTCCACGGAAAACGCCCTTCTCTACCCTCAGTAAGCGCCCGGCGCTGGTGGTTAAATATCAGGGACGCAGGGAACGTCAGCAGCTCCACTTGCTCGTCCAACCCGCTGGACGCCAATGGAGCGAGATGTGGAGCGACTGGTTTGGTATACGGGAGGGCCAGTGAGACACTTTGCAAACTGGTGAAAGAATGCCATGGAGTGTGCATTATCCACCTGGGTAGCTCGCGGTCTCGAGGTCCAATATAGTCCGAGATGCGAGCGCGAAAGTGAGGATGTAGTTCGGTTGGGGAGACAGAGATGGAGATGACATGCGAAATGGAAGCAAGGAAAGCACGTCCTTGGTGAGTGCTCTCGAGGGGGAGCCATGAAGATCTAGAGATATCCCCCAATGCCGTTAAGGTTCTGATGCTCCAAGGAAGCGGGGAATGTGCGAGGTCTGTATTTGTCGCTGCATGGGAGTTCCATGCATGCTCCAGGCAGCCTTCAAGAATGAATAGATTTAAAAAGTTTGTCGCAAGGGACTCTGCGGCGAGGAGGACCGGAGCCAAGAGGCTGAAGTCTATCTGAGGGGGAGACGGTGGAAAGATAAAAAAGTGGTGGGGCCAGTCAGCCTGCTGGACCACCTTCAAGATCTCTCCGATCCAAATCCTGCGCACATGCGGTGCGTACTCGAAATGGAGGTGATGATCTTGTTGAGCGTATGCTTTCTGCATACGTAGAGCATGCTCGAAAGCTGTCAGGTTCCAATGTTCCGACAGTAATACCGTGTGCAGAAGCTCGGGAAGCACGGCGCGTCTGATATCTCTGGATACTCGACAGAGTGCCAGAGTGGTTGCGTATGGATTATATTGGTCGCATTGAGAGAATGTTGGTCGTGCAGCGTCTCTGACGATGAGGAGGACTAGCTCAATTGGAAGTTTGGCAAATGGAGATCGGAAAACAGGTTCCATGAAAGGCGAGTAACATACAAGGCTGTTTTGAAGCAAGAGAGACTCACCTTATAAGTAAACCAACGGTGGATTAAGCTCTATTGCGGCATCATCCACAGTGGACCTTCGCAAAAGCCTGTGTGAAACCACAAGGGATAGAGGCATTGTTCCTTCTAGGTCGCATAATGTGCTGTGGCCCTGCCAGGTGTGCAACTTACCGATTATTGCCATCAGAATGATGCGAAGGCGGCACGAACCATAGAATCCTCCTCAATCATTATTTTCATTCTCTCTGCATTTTTTACTGGCCTACGGGTCTTTGCATCTGTGGCTGAGGGATCATTGGCAGAGGTGTACATTCGGACTGTAAACAAGCATGCTACGAGTAAGAGTCCTAGTCACGTTGAGTATTTTTCTCGCTTCCTTCGACTTTGGCGCGCTGCTTTTGAGTCACGAGTCTAAGAGTTTTCTCTGCCCCGCTTGGGGAAAATAACTTCGTCGGTGAAAAACCAGTGCTCACCTTTACGTCCCCTTTCCACGAGCACTGTACCTGCAGATAAGGTTCTCCACGCAGCAAATACTCTAGGGCGACATGGTGAACGTAATGGAAAATTAAATGCGATGTGACACATACATGACAAGACTGCTGCTACCACAGCTAGCGGGGAGTCGTGCTGCGCCGCCCACGGGGGCGCGGTTCAGGAATGTTCCAAGCGTGTACTGAAGCGTCGTTCATCGTAGGCTCTTGACACTTCAAGAACATAAGGTATTACGTCTATACAGACTGACGTGATAAATCAATCGCTAGGATATGCGTGCTTACGTTCTTGGATATCTCCTCCAGAGATAGCATCGAGAAATGATGTTAACGCTGCGGCAGAGATGGGAAGGTAAACGCAGTATCAAAATTTCTCCAAGACCAATGATCCAAATCTCAGATCCTTCGCGCTCAAAAGTGCTGTATTCGAATTCAAATAAAGAGAGACGTGATCGCAGGAGATGAAGGGAGTTCAGTGTGCATGTAGATCATGATACCATCGTTGTTCCCAAGATACAAATTACATGCGAACATCTCATTCGCATGTAATCCGTGTCTTGGGAAACATGCGTATGCTAAGTCGCGCTCAAGGATGTCTAAAGACCTAGGGGCCCATTAGAAGCATTGAAAAAGGAGGGAAAAAAAACATAGGAACGAGACAAAGTTGAGGCACATGGAAAGTCGAGTTGCACAGACTCCGCTGGAATTAGTCGGGGTATCCCGACAGACAGCACAGTGAGCGGGATGTAGTGAGTCTAAAGTTGCAGTAGCGCCGTGTAGCTTGTTATACTAGTATACGCTTAATCGATCGGCACATATCGACCACTCCTTCACCTCTCTCGAAGACCTCCACATGTATGTGTACGACGTCCCAGCCTACAAGTTTGATAATGATGCCATATTAAAGTACTGCCTGCGGAGGAAAGCTCATATGCACCGCCCGCCACCAACACAGACTGCATGATGTTCGACCCAGACTCGTCGGCCGCCCCCAGTCCGTTGCGTCACCCACATTCAACATTGACTCAGAAGACTGCATACATTCCCTGGCAATGGTCCATCTCTCGGGTTCCCAGCAAGGAGAGCCGTCCGCAGGCGTTTATCAGCCATTAACAACAGGCGTTTACCAGCCGCACACAACTCACGCCGTGAAGCGTGAGCGTGTCATGTATTTCGGCCCTGACACGACAGCCGGTAGTCCGACTTTCAACATCCGGTCTCCGCGTGCTTCTGGTACCAGTGAGTCCACTCGTATATGTGACACGAACTCGCCATTGACTGAATTATTCAGTCGAATAAGTCATCCCTCATCGCTCAGAAGCGTTGACCGAATTATTCAGTTGAAAAAAGTTGTTTCTAATGGCCCACAAGCCTAACGTCTGGGAATACCGTTTATAATATCGTAGAATCTTTCTTCAAACTCGTGGTTCTTGCTGTACCATACATGCCGGTATACTTATGTAGTCGTTTTGTTGGGCCCTGACAGTGCTTTTTCACATTTCGGAATCTGACTGTTCCGAGCTCATGCGAACTTCCAGTACACGCCGAGCCTTGCTTATGATACTGTATACTCTGTGGAGCAGCAACCGCCACAATGAGAACACTCCGAACCCGGTAGACTTCTTGAGTTGGCCATCACTAATCACCACAAGCACACTGTACGTAGTACACCAGGCTCGCCTGTAGTAATAAGTATATTCCATCACATGGTCTGTGTCATACGTCATGGTCTCATCTTTGGCTCACGATATACTCGCCAACGAATCGAACACGCATTCCAAAGGCATGAGAATGTTACACTGACACGCGATGGTATGGCAGGGAGACGCCTCCAGATGTACCGTAGACTCCGCAACCAATGAATAAAACTGCGAAACAGCCCTACAAACATCCACTCGTCCTTAAGAACTGCTCTAGAGCGCAACTTCCAGGGGCTCAGGGCATTGTATGTCGGTACAAAGCGAGACGCGACCTCGTCCATGGTGGGTCGCTGCGCCGGATCGCTCTGCAGCATGTCCGAGACTAGCGGCTGAAGAAATTCGAGTCCTCGATAAACCTAAAACTTAGTCGTGAAATGCGCCAGAAGAACTTGTGAATGGAACTATACATTGATAAGTTCTTTCTGTAATGCAAATCCTAAGTACCAGACGTCCGTCGGGAATGGATTTTGAGGATCGCGAGATATCTGGAATTCAGGGCACGTTTTTGTAACCTCCTAGAATTGGAGGTTCAAGCGGCGCATGATCCAACATTTCGTAGCGTCGGGATATTCCGAAGTCAATAAAGAGATATCGGGGAGGGCGCTCTGTACGTGAAAAGTGTTTGACTGAATCTTTCATGTCAAAACGCATGTCCGGTTCACATGGATGGAATGGTTCAGGGTACATCTCTGAAGCATCCATCATGATATTCAAGTCCATGCAGTCGCTAAAAAGCCACTAAATAACAGCAGAGCGATGAAAAATCCGACGTACCGATGTGCCACATGATATTTATGCATGAATTGCAAGCCCTGCAAACACTTTTTAGCTTGTGAATAGGAAAACGCCGGTGGCTTGTCACCTCAAAAGCTTGACAACAAAAGTCGATTATTTCGCCAATTGTTTCAAAAGGTGGATCGTTGAAAGCACGCAGAAGCGGGAGTACAATAAGCACTTGGTCTGTGTCATTTGGCACAGGAATTATATCAAGCATCTCCACGCAATGATTTTCGTGCTGTGAGCGAAGAGGTTCAGACGTCAGGAATCTGCCGATTTCGATTTCGTGCGGATGGATAGAGGGCTGGATCCGCTTCAAAATGACATGAGCCCCATCCGACGCTCGAACTGCACTATTGATTTGCGGCTAATAGTAATGTACTGTTAACGTTTAAACGTCATAAGGATACGAAACTCACAAGTAACCAAAGCCTATCCTCGCATTTATACCAATCCTTATCTGTACCACGCCACGACGGTACCCAGTCCTGGGGCATAGCGTGAACGAAGTTGATAGCCGAGGTCCTTCAACCACAGGAAGTGATCCCTCCACCAAATCTCTGAGGTGGTGATGTCGCCTTCAAAAGTAAACGGCGTCATCCCAAGATTGTGTCGGAGAGTTTGATAGTCTTGCCTCGTCTCTTCTTCTTGCTCTGCCTTCTTCTGGGCTCTGAGCTTGCTATCGAAGACATCGAAAAATCCCATATCGTTGATGAACTACGGTTCGAACTTCAACTGAGCTTGAGTTTGAAGAGAATCAAACAGTTGTAAATATGGACCTACTAGTAGTATTACTTATATGGATTTGTGATGAGAATTCTTTATAAATATGTGCAAGACCCTGAAGAAGAAAAAACGAATCATTATACTGTAAGTCCAATTGCCAGTGGCAAGTTGGAACGAACTATACAATACCAACAGAGAACACTCAACCTGGCGGCATTATATTATGGACACCGTCAGCACAGCAGGAAGCTCGAGGACCACTGTAGCTACTAGCCAGAAGTACTCGCGAGATTGTCTTCTCAAATAAGTACACCGTATTGCAAGGGGGGTGGAATAAGTCATTGTTCCCTCAATAAATCTAATCAAGCGTAGACGCTTCTAAATTGTCCCTGTCCTGGCAGTGTCACCCCATTTATGCTGTCGTGTTCGCCTATCGAGTGACAGGAGTCCATGTGGGTTTAAGTACTTATTATTTGTGTATAGTATTTGGACTTTGTGACACCTTGCCTACGACGTAAGGCTACCACGGCATACATAACTTAAGCAAAAGTGCACACCAAATCGAACCTTGACCTTATCTACCGCATCCCCACTTCTATCCACCTGTCGATTGCTCATGGTCGCCCCAAAGCAGGATTGGCGAGGAATAGGACGAAGAGCATCGAGATATACTCCAGAAGAAATTACCTCGACCAGCGGGAGCTACGAAAGGATATAGCTTGTTATATTCATCCGTCGACACTCTCCTAGAAACTAAAAGGAAAGCCGCAGACGCTGGTTTGCGCGTTCCGGGCTTGCAAGATTTACTTGATAATATTTCGAGTGAGTTCTCGCGATTTGACCGTCGACATGGCCCCTCAATCTGCTAGGGCTGTCACCGAGGGAAAGCGCCTGGAACGTCGAAAATGGTGGTACAGATGCCGGAATATGAGGGACTGCAAAAAGCAAAACGAAACATATGTACGCGACTGCCAAAGAGTGTGGACTATTGCTCATGTACAAGTACATTTCATCGGGATCTGCCTCGCGACTAATATGTTTTCTAGCAAACATCTTTTGCTATCCTTGCGAAGGTGGATGAGGCAGCCTCTAGCCACGGAGGTAAACCTCCAAATTTCGATTCTCGATTCTTCTCAAACACTCTCCTTCAGCGCCTGTCAGCCGGCGTAGATCTTTCGAAGAACTGGATACGCCCAGCCCCGCTATGGCGACGATTACACCTGCCAATATTGGACCAATTGTGGACAACTCCAAAGAGTCGACCGCTGCTAGCGGAAGTGTCGATGTATCCCAACATGAGACTGTGCTACATATCGCTGAAGTAACCGCTGCAAGGACATTGGAACTGTTCCTACGTCACAGTGGAGTTCCTGGTGGGGAAATCGTGAATCATTTTCAAGGGTGCATCTTCGGACCAAGCGGGACTGCGCCGACAGTGAACTTCGGGGGCAGAAACAACAGAGGAGCAGCAGGCGAGTGGTTTGCGATTTAGCGGTCACTTGATTGCTCACTTCGATTTATTAGTGGCTAACCCATTTTTATTCCCTACTGAAGCTGGAGGGATCGGCTTACATGAGGACTGCCCCATAGGAGATGCGATGGATGTTGACTAATATATTATTTCTGAGTTGAACGACAAGAGACTCTCATGTAGCCGTAATGAACTAGTGTATTTCTAGATCTTATTTACTTGATATTCCTGTAATATGCCTTGTGATTTTACATACTTTGAAGGCAGACAAACGTTTGAATTGACTGATATATTACAACGCTCCATTCAGCCATAGCTATATCTACCGATTCTACCCTCCTTCCTTGGTACTCAGCGCGGTAAATTGAACTCCGCGCCGTTTGAAATTCATCGCAGTTACTGCGTGTGCATCAACATTCCGGAGTTATGGCATCCTGACAATTCATGCTTGCTTATTGTTCTCTTTTGTGACACACTTACGGTGACTCATACCGGCGACTTTCCTCTAGTATTTGGCTTGGCCAAGGGTCTTCAAGTCGTGGGCCTGACTTACAGGATCACAGCTTGAAAATACAATACTATCAAACAATGCGAAGATGGAACCCAATCTATACTTTGATAATTATGTAACTTCTCCATGCGAGAAAAATGGCGTATGAATGCATTTCCATATCTTAAAGTCCTGCCATCTTCGGAATTCGACCTCATGCATCCATGCTCAGATTCAGCGAGCTTCCAGTACAGCTTTGTCGTCCACAGTCGCGAAGACTATAGACGGATTGTATACTCCTACACTGGGTGCATTCTAATATAAATATGGCATCTTCAACGATACTAACGGCTCTGCACGGTTTGGTTTAGCATGCTTTGGTCACTCCTTGGACTCACCACCGCCCTACGGTCATGAAGACGCAGAGAAGGCACTCACTGAGGTTATAGACCTTGTGTCCAAATACCCATGGTACCTTGCAGAGCCCGACAAGGGCGAGTTCAAGAAGGACTATGACAGGCATGTCTTTTCAAATGCTGAGTTATTCCTCTTTATTGAGAACACATACCTTCTGCAGAGTTCTCAAATGCAAAATTGAAGTTACGAACCTTCTCTCATTTGTAGCAGACTTGTGCTAATATCGAATTGCAGAAGATGGTTAACGATCGTAGAGTGGCTGCCGCTGTGAGAGCAGAAATTCCAGTTCCCATAGGCGCAGGTAGAGGTCATCCAAATGCACTACAAGAAGCGAAAATACCATCACCTTCAACGCCTGCTAGAGATGTATTACTGACAAAATCTAGAGACTCAAATCAACCACCGAATGCAGAAACTAGAACATCACCTGGAAGTTATGTATCCGCGCATCAAGCGACGCGAAAGGACAAGCTCGCCCCCGTTCTCATGTGATTGATTATCCGTGACATCGTGTTGTCAATCCCACAATTGTTCTCCTTGACGGCACGACGGAAGCTCGCGGGAAGGGGCTTGATGCGCATCCTCAGCTGCACTGGTGAATTAACTTACATGGCGTATATTCTTCTGCAGATGCGATAATTACCAAGATGAATCGCCATAATTTTCAAGGCCTCGTTGGATCATGAGTGCATGGGTGACGGACGATCATCGATGATCATCCGAGGCTACCGTACTCACCCATTACACGAAGCAACACCATTGGCAAGGGAACAGGTGGCAAGGCTCTGGTGCACGTGAGGAATGAATGACATTTTTTAAAACAAAGCCGCCGTTGTCAGAACCCTTGCAATACACCGCTTGTGACGCATTGTGTCATGACCACAAGGCGAATTGTTTTCTTGAAACGTGGAGGTGGTGTTATCCGGCGCATCACTGAGCGCGAGCACCTCGGACACCTTTTCATACAAGAACTCACAGCCTCATGTTGGACCCATGATCGAGTTCCTTTCGGGCCATTTCTCGTTACTTTCTGACCCATCGTTAAGTACGTTATCCTCAGTATCTACTGGTGAAACGAGAAGAGGATGTACTAGCGCAAGCAGATTTGAATCCAGCTCCTGAATCGACCCTAGTGCAGTCGATGACCCGGTTGGAAATGTCAAGGCTAAGTCACACCGCCCTATTGTATCCATGTCTTGAGGAACATGCATCATGATAAGTTCAATGATGTCTGGAGGCCTGAGGCCTGAGGGCCCACCAGGACACATTGAAAAAGGGATGTATTCATACTTAGAAAGAAGCGATATAGGAAGAAACCGTTGTGACATTCTCAAGACACAAAGTTAAGGCATACCTACCATGGTACACCATCATATCGTGTCTTGAGGAAGTCGAGTTGCAAGGATGATGCCGCGTTGAGACTCCGCTGGAATTAGGTCGGAGTCTCCCGACACATGCTGTTTGAGCAGTGGGTAATTATTTGTTCTGCTAGTGCTTGCTAGCCGTCGACAACAGCGGGTCGTGCTCTTGATTTCTGTATGATTTTATGCGATTTTCCGGGAGATCTGGAGTTCCCCCTCTTCGAAAAGACGTACATCAAACTGTCAGTCACGAGTCTACCTCGAATCAGCATAGCTAAGTAATTCCTCGATGGCCTTCGATAGCTCAGGCGAGCGTTTTTCTGCCCCCATTCTCACTATAAGTACAACTCCACCCTCTCGTTAGAATTTTAGCCTCATTTCAACACTACCTGTGTTCTTGTTGCCTTGACATCCTCGGAAAAAGTCTCTACCATGCCATTTACTCATACATTTCAATTGCCCATTGAGCACACTGATAGTAAGCAAGTCTTAGTCGAGACACCTGTCACACTCCACATCGAAAGCGGTGCGTGCTCCTCCAGTGCTGTTAAGACTCACCCATGCCAGATACTGATCGGTTTTCATCGTTGTTGAAATAGATTGGGGCATGTTTGAGTTGATGAGCGCAACTGCCTCCCTTAAGCGCATCCCGTGGAAACCTCTTCCCCCAAAGACGACGCTAACCGACACAATTGTCAAGTGGGACAATGGCACTCACAACGTTGGTCGCGTGACAATATAGTATTTGTTTTGGCTTGCATTTGTAGTAGTGTACTCACGAACTGCTGGTCTGCAGCTTCTATGTCGTCAATGATGGGTCCCCGATCTCTTTCTGCACTTCTCGTGGAATGGATCCTCCTCATATAGCATACGTCTTCATAGGGGACGTGAGTGTGATCAGTTGATGTAGCCACGATCTCACTCAACAATCATCTTCTCGTATGTTTCAGTTCCAATATAACAACATCTACGGACCCAACGTGCCCATGTGCTGGAGCAGGGTGCCATTGAAGAGTTCCCCGATGGGCGAGGAACGAACAGCAAACGAACGTCGTTGAATATGACCTGAAGAGCCCACCTTCTGACGAGCTACTTTTTTCACTTATTCCTGAGTTGGCCATGTATGATACGTGGGAGATGTGAGAACTACGTTGTTGATTTTTTGTAAAGTTTCTAGGCAACGAGATGTATTCGCGGCGAAGAGTTTGAAGTACTTCGTGGCATTCATTTTGTCCATTTTCTTGGGGGCGTCCAGACCCTTAGGTTAGGGGCCGCCCGACAAAGTAAGCCGGTGCACCAGTGGTCGGCAGCTGCGAGGACCCTGTGCTTGTTGATTGTGAGATATCTATGCAATTTTAGATATGGGAGTTCACTAGTATCATCCAGGTGCATCAAAATGCGATTCAGCCGACTTTGCATAACGTCGAGTATCATTGATCCATGTGCTACTGTGAAGTAATCGGAAACATCGGACTTGGAGCAACTGGCTTCAGGTATAAAACCCTCCGAGTAGCGGGGTAAGATAACATTGATCGGCATCCAGACGCATGGCTCCAAAGTCATTGACTTCGCGAGAACTTCGGAGTCGCTCGAGGTTGGCTGAGGCCCAGCATGTATTGAAAAAATGTCGAAATCCTCAGGGGTCGTGGGACGAAATCATGTCGGAACGATCACGTTGGAATACTAATTGAACAGACGGATCATGGGGATGTCGAGAGTCGGGTGCGAGACTGTCAGCACTCGCGTATGTACTATGCGGGTCATAGATTGTGGATGGAAGGAAAATGTGATGTGTTTGAAAGGTATTCTTCAACACTTTTGTTACTATAGACAACAAGAAGCGAAGGAGATAGACAAAACTACGCGTGTCATTAGCGTGGATGGGACATGCATTATCGGCCATATCGTTCGTGCCACGAGAAAATGACATCTTTCACGGACGCTGGAAGGAACAATAAACCGATCTCATTCGTATCTCCTGGCACTTTGGATAACGACACCATGGAGAGGGAATAGGGACGCAAAGAGAAAGAGAATTTAAAAGACGACAAAGAGATGCGTGGGATCCGGAACAAGCCATCGCGTCCACGCACATCGACGTGGTGGAGCAAATCACTAGATCATGCGTGCTTACGAAGCATCGAGAAACGATTTTAACGTTGCGGCAGAGATTGTAAGGGAAACGAAGAATGAAAATTTCCTTGGCTACCACCGTAGTACTCGGATCGTCCGATTAAAAATGAATGAATCTGCGCAGTATTATTGTACTGTACGGTACTTACTTTTAGTTCAGTATGTAGGAAGAAATAGATCAAAGACACAGATTGCAATGTTGTCGTACAAGCCATCCTCTGTGTCTTTTATTTTTATGTGACATAGGGTGCATTATGTAATCGAGGGATTACCGAATTTGATTGTGCCTCTGAGGGTGTTCACGCATCCACTATCCAACCCACTCTAGTTGAAAATCGCGCCAAGTTGTGATTCGACCTTAGTTGATCAAGCCAGTTGCTCATGTCCGGTCTCAAAAACTCGCCCTTTGGCAAGCGACTCCGCGCAACACATCAAGACAACGAAGAAGACGGTCCACGAAGAAACAGACAACGCGTAAATCCAATTTTCTATACAGCAACACCACCAACAACAAAGGACGCGACTCCAGAGTCACCTGCTGCAACCCGCGACATGTACGGCGATAGATTTGTTCCTTCTCGGGATACTGGCGATATGCGCACAACCTATCACCTTATGGATGAAAGCGGCCCTTCTACTCCTTCAAAAAATAGGATTATACCAACAGAATCAGATGCTTTAAAGGGTCAGTCATCCTTTGAGCTTAACTCTCTTGCTTCTCACTCGTTTTACAGAACAAGCCAACGCAATATTCACTTCTATCCTCCACACCGAAGTAACCCCTCCTTCCCCACGCCGCCCCGCTTCACCCCAACGCCCTACCACTTCTTCCAGCGCCACAACAACCCTCCCACCAAGCACACCCACACGCAAACGCATCTTCCACTACACCTCACCCGCCACATCCGCAAACCCCTAGCACACCCACCCGCCGACTCGACACCCCAACAGACGAGGCTTACTCCATGAGCCCCGTCCGCGCAGAGTCTCGTCAACTACTCGAGTCCCCCCGCAGACAGCTACGCAGCGTTTGCAAAACACCCTATCCGCGTACTCGACGCCCCAGACTTTGGCAGACGATTTTTACCTCAATCTCGTGGATTGGAGCAGTACGAACGTACTCGGTGTGGGACTGGGAAGCTGTGTATACCTATGGACAGCACACAATGCAGCAGTGTCGAAACTATGCGATCTAGCAGGTTCGAATGACACCGTCAGCTCCGTATCATGGGTCCAAAAGGTGCGTCTAATTCTCCCCTTTTCATTCTAATTCTTACACTTTATGTTATAGGGCACAATGCTCGCTATCGGAACGCTCTCAGGCAGAATGCACATCTACGACGCTAACACGCTACAAGTCCAACGCTCATATAACAACGCCCATTCACAACGCATCGGTGCCCTCGCTTGGAATACGCATGTGCTTTCCTCAGGATCGCGCGATCGTATGGTTCACCATCGGGACGTACGAGACCCCTCCTTACGTCCGTTTAAGCGGTGCGCAGGGCACAGACAGGAGGTGTGTGGGCTGAAATGGGCACGGGATGGGGGACCGTTAGCAAGTGGGGGGAACGACAACAAGGTCTGTATATGGGATCTACGAGGGTCCAAACGCTGCTTCTGCATCTGGGTCAGGATCAGGAGGTGCTGGGGAAGACGCAGGAGGAGGAGTGGAGGTGGAGATTCACCGCTTTGGAAATTCCACGAGCATACAGCAGCTGTCAAAGCACTCGCATGGGATCCACACGTATCCGGGGTGCTAGCAACAGGCGGGGGTACGCAGGATAAACATATTCGGTTCTGGAATACCTTCAATGGGACTATGCTCAGCGAACTCGATACCGGGAGTCAGGTTTGTCTTTCCCTCCCTCCCTCGTTTCCTCGCTCTAAGTTCATTCTTCAGGTCTGCAACCTCATATGGTCCCTAACATCCCACGAACTCGTAAGCACAGCACGGATTCAGCAGCACCACCGCCCAAAACCAGATCTGCATCTGGAAATACCCGAATCTCAACATGGTAGCAAGCCTGACGGGACATACCCATCGAGTCCTATACCTCGCGATGAGTCCGGATGGTGAGACGATTGTGACGGGTGCTGGAGATGAGACGTTACGGTTCTGGAATGCGTTTCCGAAGAAGGAGGGAGGGGAAAGGAGGGAGACGAGGTTGGATTATGGGAGGCTTATAAGGTGATTTGATCCTGCACCTGCTCCTGAACCTGAACCCGGCGTTTGGAGTAGCCCGGGCTCATCCGAGATCTGTTCCCGACAAGCATACACCCTGACCCGGCGTTTGGAGTGGCCCGACGAGACGCTCTCATCTATACACTATATCCGCAAGCTAAACTCACGCACCAACACGTATATCATGGCATATGACCATCAACCCACTGTATCACACTCACCCCCACGACACTACACATCTAGCTTGCTCGCTCAGTGCACATGCCAAGCTCATAACATCACATTCGTATGCCCCGTTCGTATGTCGTTCCTTTATGTCATGTCGTTTTCGATTTTCTCAACCCTATTCTGTCTCTCGTCACTCATTGTTCTACGCTTCGTATTTGTGAGCTTCCATGTCAATGCTTCTTGTAGGGCTATCTGTTTGCTTTTTTTCGTTTCATTTGTTTTTATGGCATGTTTTCTTTTTCTTTTTCCTTTTTTTCTTTTTCTCGATTATTTGCTGTGTATGAACCTTTGGAAGTTGTGAATGCATTATGATATCATGGCACTTTTGACTGCGTGGGGCACCGGTGATCAGATCAGAAGTATAGAAGGAAGACAGATGGAAGGCTTGAAAATGAGTTGTCCCTTCTAGCACCGGTAAAGTTTCGTCCCCGCAAGAGCGCTAAGATAACAATCACAGACATCGGAGTATGATAGGCTCAGATGCATAAGCAAATATGCTGTGCGCACTACACCAAGACAAAGATTTCGGCTAGTGCCAAAAACACCGCCACACTAGCTCCTTTCATAAGTACTCCAAATCCAACTCCAAATCAAACCAAAGGCGCTTGTTCTTCCACCACCCACGAACGTCACTCACGCAGAGAAAAAGAATTTGAAAGATGTCATTTGCAGGCGTGCGTATCATCTTGATATGAGTCGAGTCGTTGATGGTGATCTTGTTTTGTTTTAGTATGGTGGATATGGTGGACCTGGGGCACATGGAGGACATGGAGGACATAGTGGACATGGAGGACCTGGTGGGTTTAGTAGAGGTCCGGTACCAGCTGGTCCTCCCCCTGGTGGTGATCCCCAGTAAGTCTTTCATCACCTCATCAGTTGTGCATTGTGTGTTGTGCTGATGGATGGGGTGCATAGGTTGTGGTCGTGGTTCGGTGCTGTCGATACCGATCGATCGGGTGCGATCACTGCTATCGAACTTGGTGCGTCTATTCTTCTTCTTCGAGATGGGGATCTTTGCTGATGATTTACGATGGGGGTGATTAGAGAGGGCGTTGATTAATGGAGATTGGACTCGTGAGTCTTAGTTTTAGTCTGTGTTTTTAGAGGGGCTGATGGTGGTGTAGCGTTTGATTTGGATACTGTGAAGCTTTTGATGAGTATGTTTGTGAGTCGTGTTATCGCGTTTCTTTTGGTCGGTTGTTCATCGGCGATAGGACGTCGACCGGAGTGGTACGATTGGGTTCAACGAGGTGAGTACTTTTCCTTCTTATCTGCTCTTTCCATTTATATAAACGGGCGTAGTTTTCTGGACTCTGGAAATACATCAAGGTTCGTACCCTCCCCTCAGCTCCCAACCATACTAACAACAACAACAAAAAAACAGGACTGGCAGAACGTATTCCGCCACTTTGACAGAGACCGCTCAGGCTCCATCGACCGCAACGAGCTCCGCGACGCCCTCCGCCAATTCGGATACAACCTCAGTCCACCCCTCATCGAGCTCGTCCAATCTAAATACGGTACGTCCCTCTCCTCACCCCTCCCTTCCTCGAGTGTACCAGCGTGTTGTAGTGGTGTTACTCCCTCACTTGCTGAAACTATACTAATCCAAGACATCAAAGCTTCCAACGTCACTAGCGCCTACGGCCCTGCTCCTGGGATCACGTTTGATAGGTTCGTGAGGGCTTGTGTGGTGATTAAGCAGTTGAGCGCTGCGTTTGAGGGGTTGGATACGGATAGGGATGGGTGGGTGCAGATTAATTATGATCAGTTTATGCAGACTGTTTTGTCGTTGCCTTGAGGTGGACTTGGATCGGGAAAGGGTCAGCCAGGCGTAGAGTGGAATATGTACTTGTAGCCTGTTGGTAACAGTAACCAGCTGGACGAAATTATGCATATCTGTCTTTTTCTTCTTCTTCTAGGCAGTGGTCAGAGCGTTTTCGGAACTTGGAGGACGTGTCCATGACTGGTGGTTGGATGAGCATGGTGATCAAGTTGATGCAGTAGTCTCCTGAGTAACGGAGACATGATTATAAAGCAAGTCTCCCGAATCGAAGGAATCAGAGTTAACATCGTTTCGATGCTCCCTCCGGGGAAGATTTTCCGAAGAACACAGGCACGCATATCCTGCTCCACCACGTCGGTGTGCGTGCACGGGATGGTTTGCGTTTTTTGTTTCAACTTTCTTCATAATTGACGTCTACACGGTGACCTTGCCGTCGTTATTCGAAATGACTGAGCCTCGGAGGTACCAGATCGACAACAGGTATTAATATTGCTGGAGATCATTATATCGGTTTGTTACTGCTTCCATCGTCCGTTCAAGATGTAATTCTTGATGGCGCGAATGCGATATGGCCGATAATGCACGTCCAATTATTAATATCTCCTTCGCGTTCAAACTCGCTTTGTTGTCTATAGTGATTCCAGATGGTGTTTGCGCATCTCAACATTAATATTAAGTCCTCGGGTAAAGTGTTGAAGTGCCCCAGAACTACCAGATGTCATCCATTTGTATGAAATGTCCTCCAGCGCGACGCGACGGATGATGACAACTCCCGGGCTTATCCCGGGTACATACAAGACCGCGGCGTAGATCCCTGAATAATCAAGACGCCTTGAATGTTCTCGCAGCTTGCCGACGACCAGCACTAGCAGAACAGACTACTGTGTCGGGAGGTTCTGACCTAAGTGATATTGAACTCACAAGATGCACGGATCGGTGACGGAACTTCAAGTTGTACGTCGAATACGTACAGTTACAGAACAAAACTTCTTTGTGCGTTACATGGTCTGTATGCCCGGAGAATAGCTACAGTGGTATAATGTTTCCGGAACTTATGCCCGGAGAATAGCTACAGTGGTATAATGTTTCCAGAACTTATTCATGCGCTACAATAGTCCACAAGCCCAACCCTCCTCCCAATCATAGCAAGCATTAAACGCGCGAGGATGCCCCGATTTAAGGCGAACATCAACTGACGAAAGACGCCCTTCCCCGCTCTCAGTGTACTCCTTTACGGTCTTGTGTACCCAAGGGCCAGACGGCGAGGAAACGGACAGCGTCAGCATCTCAACGTCCGTGTCCTGATACATTGATAACAAAGGGCCTGCGATCGTGATAAACGGGAGGATGGCTGAGACGGTGTGGAGGCTTTGGAAAGAAGCCCATGGAACGACCGTCATCCACTTAGGGAGCGGGTGGTTCCGGCGCTCTGACGCGGGGTAGTAGTAATTTCGGGTGACGAACCAAATGTTGTCGAATTGTGAGAGGAAGGTGAGGTGAGAGATAGCAGCAAGGAAAACGGATCCTTTGGCGGTGCTTGTGAGAGGGTCCCAGCGAGTGATATCCCCCACTAGGGTCAAAGCTTTTGTGCTCCGAGGAGAACATTCGCGGGGGCGATTATTGATGTCAATGTGGGAATCCCATGCGGACTCAAGGCAGCCGGAAAGAAGCCACAGACTTCCAAAGTCAAGTGCAAGGGACGGTGCGGATAGCAGTACTGGACCCAGGACGCTAAAGTCGATGTCAGGCTCAGACTGTGCATGTGGGGAAAGGCTGTTGTGCAATGGAGCTTCGGAGGGAGGTTCGCAGATTTTTCCGATCCAAATCTTGCCTACGCGGGCTGCGTAGTCGAAATGAAGGTCATTTCCTTGTTGGGCGTATGCGTTCTGCAGGCGCAGAGCACGTACGAAGGCCGCCACGTTGCGGTATTCCGGGAGTAATACTGTGTGTAGAAGTTCGGGCAGGACGACGTGTCTTAAAATTCGGGAGACGCGACAGAGTGAGAGCGCGGATGAATAGGGATTTTCGTTACTTTTATCGAAAGTAGGTCTTGCAGCATGTTTAATGATGCAAAGGACAAGCTCGGTCGGAAGATCAAACAACGGGATTTGAGAAGTGGGTTCCATCGAGGGTTAGAAGGATGCTAAGCTGGTTTAACGGTGCATAAGAATTTGTTGAGACGCACCTTATAAATCAATTGATCACAATGATGATCCACATGTGGTCCACGCACGTATGGGACGTACAGTTCCAAACTGCGGTGGTCCAGGATTATTGTTCCTCAATGCGCTTCGCCGCTGTGGCCGTATACCGGTATTACGCTCGAGAAGGTCCAATTGGGCCCATCGATAGGGGGCCTTCTCTTTGTACTGGACATAGGTATCCACAGGCGATAGAGTCTCACAAGCCCTCTGAAACACATGTCCTGTAGTTCTATGCGCCTGGAGTCTTGGACAGTTGTTAACTTTGCGTCATTCACGTGACCTAAGGGTGAACTAATACAGCAAGGTTTGTGCGAAGTCGGCGCTTCCCGAGTAATAGTAGTATTACATATCTCATTAATCCCGTCGTCAACAGGTCTAGCTAGGTGACCATCGCAATGCACGAACACTGGTTGACATTGACGGCAAATGCGAGGACGTTATTATGAAGCTCCGTCGAATACGGTTAGAATCAACTGGATGTTGCTCGACCGTCGATCAGTGAACATCATTCGGATGAGCTTTACATACAATGTATGTATATAAGTTCATGCATGTTCTCCGGAGTCCGCATCAATCCATCTTCCACGTCTCCCTTTTTTCGAATCAAGCATCCCGCCGTGATCAATCACGACTCCACCCTGTAATCTCGAGTTTTTTTGTATAACCCGTTTCAGTATATAATGACCCATAACTGCATTGACTGGGAGGCCACACCACTACGTTTCCTAACGATATCGTATGGAAACAAGAAGGTGGCAACGCAGAAGGGTCCAGCATCTAAAGTTCGCGAATTCAAAGTGCCCTTCATGTTACCCTCTCTCGTGACTTTTTGAACTGAACATTGTTGTGGTCATCAGGCCCTCCAATCATTTGTGCACCGTAAATTTTCTATCAAAGACCGTCCACTCTCATCCGTGCGCTTCCGAACGACCTGCAACCTTAGCTGTACGACATTCGAGGACCACTCCGCCTTTGAGGTTGATGAAGAAGCATGGGAAGAAGAAGGCTTAAGGGACCTTGTCTGCTGTCTGGAGGTGTGGCTGTGCGACTCGGAGGAGGTTTTGCCTGGCCCGTCTTCTGGTGTCGATGGAGAATTGGGCGAGGAGGCATTGAAGCCTGAAGAGGAATCTGAAGATACTCAGGTCCATGAGCAAGTTCGAGTCTCTGGCGAACGGGAAGATATAGAGGGTGAAAGCAACGGTGATGTAGCAGAGGACAAGGACAGTGTCGAGGATGAGGCGGAGGTGGAGCAGGAAGAGGAAGAGCAGGAAGAGGAAAAACAGGAGGAGGAGGAGAAAGAGAGGGAAGAGGAAAGTGCTCTGCGGACTAGGCCATCTGGTCGCCGACAACGGGTCGTTGTGTCTGATGACGAAGATAGTTTGAAGGAGTTTGATCGTGACCTGGCAGCAGACTTGCAGCAGAAAAATAAGGCTGCCGAAGTTGTCGATGGCCCACAGCCATCAGCACCAATCGCTAAGAACCGAGCCGGTTCAACCAGTGCTATTCATGCACAAGACATACAGCGTACCCCTGGTGAGTCACTCGTCTGCTACAACGGTATATGTGATAGCGCAGAATCTATAGATATAGAACGACCAGTCAAGAAGGAAAAGGAACCTCCTCTTGCGCATCGCGTGCGGCAGTCCTCACCTGTTGAAAGCTCTCATGAAGGCCGAGCCCCCTCCGGAGCAGCATCAGGCCGACCTATCAAACAAGAACCAATTATTGCAGCGCGATCAGCGTCTCAGTCTCAAGCCACCCATGCGACTCAGGACTGTACGTTGTTTGCGACTATCAGGGATATCTTCGCCATGATTACTCACGAACATACATAGCCGAATCAGCGCCTGAGCTCACACAGAACAAACTTGTCATTAGCATCCAACACAAACCCTCCGCACAGCATGCACAGTTCAGCACGAAGCCCCATACACGAGTGGGCAGGGTTCTCACCGGGGCATGCAAGAGCTTCCGCTTGGATGTGAACGTGTCAGTCCTTCTGGTGTTTGCGTTGTGCGTCGCTTGCTCATATTTTAACATGCAGAGCACAGCTCTACTTGGTCGTGGTAACGCAAAATGACCAGGGTTTGAAGGAGGAAGATTATTTCTTGTGTGATCGAAACGAGACGGTGGAAACCGCTCTTGTGGGCGTGGATGGGAGGGCAGAGTTTATGATTCGGATGCCTGAAGATCCTGTAGTGTAGGATGGTATATTTTACTAGGTATGTAGTAGATAGTGGAATTCACTGGCGGCTTGCTCATCCTCGGAGACTCAGTAGTCCATCGAAAGATCATCCTAGGAAACCGACAGCTTCTATCTCTATGACATGCTCCGTCTTTGATTTTCCGGAGAAGAGTTCAAGTGCTCTATAACTCTTGTCCTTCCCCATCCTCTAATTTAAATCTCCTCAAACCATCTCGTACCGTCCATGGCACCTCTTCCTCCCAATGGCTGATAACCACCACTGCTTGGTCGGATCCAACACCGCCCTCGCAAAGGTAGCGCCTCGCAGCGCAGACCATATTTTCATCCATACCACTCCAGACTTCGTCCAACAAAACAAGTTGGGGGTGGCTCACAAGCGCCCGCATCAGCAGAACGATACTCTGTTCCCCTGCGGAGAGGTCCACAAAATCGCGTTTCGAAAAAGCTTCGTTCGGTGCCAACAGCTCGTCGCCAGCGGCGAAGCTGTTGGCGTCTGTCTCCCATGACGTCGGACCGAGGCCGTTAAGGACGTCGCGTACGCGTTTCACCCTCCATTGTCTGACTTCGTCGCTGAGGGTGCCCTCCAGACCGTTCCCGACGCCGTCCTTTCCACCAGGAACGAAGCCGCCGTCAAAGCCCGTGCCTACAACGTCGAACACACTGACACCAGCGCGTCTTGGGTATGCGTTTGCAAGCTCCGGTGAGACAACACCGATGAGCGAACGGAGGAGCGGAGTTGGGATACGCTGCCGAGGTCGAGAGAATAGCTCTAAATTCGAACCACCTCGCTGAGTGTAAGACTGGGGATGGTCGCCAGTCAGAAGCGAAAGAAGGGTAGTTTTTCCGGAACCTGGTCGAGAGTAGTCAGAATACTAAACCTTCATTTCCGTAGAGTGTTGACGCACCATTTGCGCCTTGAAGATGCCAACGCTGGCCTTCGCGGATGGTCCAGTTGATATTTTTGAGCACCTATAGATAGCGTCATTCACAGCAAGACAATCAAGGACGGAGGAGTTGCCTTGCGCGTGCCATATGATACGTTTACGCTCTTCATGTCAACTACTGGCTTGCCATGATCAAGGCCAGGCTGAAGATAGGACTGAGTAGTGCTTGCCATTCTATTCTCAGCTTCTTGTACGTGATGATCCGCATGCTTGGACAGGATTTCATCTTTGCTACCTGTCACGATAGTCTCACCCCTCACTAGAGCGACATGTGAAATCCAATCAGGAATGGGGTCTTGCATCCTGAGGCCCATGATGATGCGTGGACTGCGAGACTCATGCAGTGACCGAAGAACATTCAACAAGATTGGGCGGGTATTGACATCGAGGCCGGCTAGATAAAGTATAGCGATTAGATTTGTCGAAGGTAAGTTCGATCACTCACTCAGAGGTTCATCGAGTACGAGGAGCTCTGGTTCAGACAAAATAGCCTTCACAATGCGTGCCCGACGCGTCTGGCCGTTTGATAAAGCGACCAAAGGTAAATCCAACAAAGAGGAAAGACCTAGTCTAGAAGTTAGGCCCTCAAAGATACCTTTCTTTACTTTGTCTTGTGCAATTTCAACCGGAGTTTTCACCCTGCCACCTTTTGGCTGAATGTTTAGAAAGTCGTACTCTCCAAACATGCTTTCCCGAAGGGTGATACGGTCCTCTTCTCTAACTGCACCGTATCGAGACGTGTAGTCATAGAAGGCACCACCTGCTGCACGGGACCGATGAGCGAAGGAAACAAGAGACACACAGGCGTGTGGGTCGCGTGGAGGGTCAGAGAGGAAAGGAAATAGTCCTCCAGGTAAGGGCGGAGGAGGAGTTATGCGTAGGTGACCGAGGAGTGTCTAAAGCGCGGTTTGAACTTGTTAATGCTGACACCTCACAGTACTAGCATGACGCACCTGCAAAAGGGCTGTCTTTTGCTTCGAGCCTGTCCCTATTACAGCCCAGTTTTCACCCTCACCAATGGTCCATTCAACATCACGGAAGACCGGCGCCGCGAAGTTTGGGTTACCAAAGCGATAAATGTTGGACCGTGAAATCTGGACGATAGCTCCGGTATCT
Source organism: Suillus paluster (assembly GCF_016628075.1). NCBI lineage: Eukaryota > Fungi > Basidiomycota > Agaricomycetes > Boletales > Suillaceae > Suillus > Suillus paluster. The sequence goes on from NW_024537659.1 coordinate 23,164, forward strand.
ACCGCACGATCGCTGTAAAGTCTAACAATGATACCACATCAGGAGGATGCGAACGAAGAACTTACAAGCTCAACTCACCTCGACTTCACTCCAAACCTTTTTGTTGCCAGCCAAGCCACCTTCTTGCTCTCATTTGCGAACATTTCTCACCGACAATCAAGAAGAGGATCGTGCATAAATTACAAGTCAGTATAGATGGTGCAGGAACTCGGGGCCAGCAGCTGCTGGTTGCTAAAAGGATATAGCGGGAATATAGCAGAACGGAATTTGAAATTTGCCTGTTTGACAAGCAAAGAAGCATCCATCTGCTTACTACTTCCGAAGCCATAACCAGCTCCTTGAAACAAGTTACTCTTCACTTAAGTACATATTGACTCAAACGCAGGCGGCCCATCGAAAAGCTATACAATCCATCGCATTCGAGTTCAGTTTAGCATTGAAGTTATGAGCCGTTTTGCTTGAGCGGTTCTCTCGGACCTAGAGTTTGAAAGCGAGGAGGCTACTAGAAGTAGCACAGTATTTCCAAACCCCTCGAAAGACCTCTGCATTGGCTGGTGCAGGTAGAGGTGCTCCCGCAAGAAGTTTCAGATCAATGCGAAGGTCCTTATCCGGTACCTCTTTCAAGGCAGACATCGACGATTTGACTCCTCGTCACCATTGCATTCTTGCAGAAGGTCTGGTTTTTAAAGGAGACTACTAGTGTAAGTGTCTTCTTTACCCGTGGATTCAGAGTTACGGCGTGTTGCATGTGAATTTTCAGTTTACTCTCAATGAGCGGCTGAATGTTCAATCGAGGCAGAGCTCCGTCAGAAGACTTGACCACCGGCCCCAATGCTTTGTGCAGGTTAAACCGCGTAGCATAGTATTATAGTGCAACCAACCCTTAGTGAGACATGAATGAAGCCCATAAAATTACACCTGAAAGCATCAGCAAGAGTCGTTTCTCGATGTCGAGCAGTATCTAATAGTGGTAAAGGCATAGGTCGCCCACGACAAGAGCCGCGAGGAAACCACCTCATTCTCCTTGGATGTGCGCAACTGCCCATCTGAGTAAATATCGAACGCTTAACTAGTACTCTTGTGGCATGTTCCAGTAGTATTGTCATGCTTATTAGGATCAACGTAGGTGTCGAACTTTTCCGAGTATCAGGAACAGACAATTTCGGAAAAGGGTAGTAGCGCTCACGATGCATTCCTCGAAGAGTACACTAGAGTTTATGAGGCCTTCGTACACCTTCTGGGCGACAATTTGTGGCAGATGCACTGATGGAGCATCATGAACAGCGCCCTGTATCACCTGCTTATTCCGAGACGGGTCGTTGACATCTGCAACTGTGGCCTTGAAGCGAGTTGCTTCTCTAACATATGAAGTTCTGAAATCGCGCAAATCTTGATGACACGGAGGATTCTGTGAAACATGTCTAAACCGCACCTTGTCGAGAGTAACTGCAATAACTGCGCATCGATGTTGTTCAACTCATCTCGAACTTCGTCTAGCGAGGAACAACATGTAGTCCCATTGGCATATTTTATAGTTGGCTTGCCCCACGGGATGTTACGATGGTCAGTGGAGGGTGGTATGGAAGGGAGAGGGTCAAAATAACATTTGTCGGACGGGTCGGAGGAAGACGCCACGACAAGGCCAAGGATTTGAAAAGCAACCAGAAAACCTATCATTCTCGCAGTCGCACTATAAGTATGATAGTGGTCCTTTGTAGGTCTGGTGTGGTGGTCCAACTCGGAGCTTTGTTTGGTTCCGACCCATGGCCATTGGGTTCTTGGAATGATTCGGAACGACAGATGACGTGACTCAGTGAGGTAATATAAGCTTCAAGAATCAACTTGAAGTTCGGTAGTCAAACTACCGTGACCATGCAATATGTATACTTGTCTCACTTCTTTTGGGCGGCTGATAGGCAGGCTGCAGTTCGCTATCACTCGACCGACTCAGACAGGTAGCTTGGATGAACCGAAATGAAGTTGAGGGGCTGGGGAAAGAATATGGAGGAAACAAGTGTATAAAGGTGTCGAAGAGTCGAAACACTCACTCTTGCTAACTGTGATCGCACACTACTAGTAACACCCCCAGCTGCGTCGAGCAACAGATGTGCTTCACAATATGGTGGAGTAGCAGGATGGCCGAACAGCACGAGCAGCGAGTGGAAGGGCAAGTTCATACTAGGAGCGACTCGGAGTCTATTACATGTCTTCTTTACCACTGATCGATCACGGGGTAGCGCCGTAGCGGTTAAGTGCTCTGACAGAGCCTGTGGCTTTTCACGGGTAAAATCCACGTACTTCAACCTTTGGGTGAGGCACAACCCAAGGTCATAAATTCTCGGCTGAAAGTCCTCTTTTCTGTTTCTCATCAGTGTCGAGCAGCGTATGCTAAGCGGTTGCGGTCACACAAAGACATGAGTGTCGACGGTACATCGCCTACGAGCATGACAGCCGTGGGGAAGCTGCAAACGCACTGCCCATTTCATTCTCCCTGAGCGTGCGCAAATGCTCATATGCGTATCTCCCTTTCCTGAATTCTGTCCGTCCTATTGATGCTGTATCGCCTGCACAAGTGAAGGGTTTATTGCGGCATATTCCAGCAGTGCCACAATGCTATTTAGAACCAACGTAGGTGTCGAACTGTTCGAGTCATGAACGGACAATTCCGAAGAAGAGGGATGGTGCTCACTATGCATCCCTCGAAGAGTACGCTGGAATTTATGATAGCCTCGTACACCATCTCAGCGACAATTTGTGGCAAATCCACGGCTGGAGCAGCATCCACAGCGCCCTGTATCACCTGCTGATTCCGAGACGGGTCGTTGACATCTGCAATTGTAGCTTTGAAGCGGGTTGCTTCTCTGACGTATGAGGTCCTGAAGCGTACAGATCTCAGTGACACGGAGAATTATCTGAAAGACTTTCAGGACACACCTTGTCGACAGTAGCTGCAATAACTGTGCATCAAGGGTGTTCAACTGCCCTCGAACTTCGTCCAGCGAAGAACAGCATGTCGTGCCATTGGCATATTCTATTGTTGGCTCGCCCCATGGTATGGTACGATTGTCAGTGGAGGGTGGTTTGGAAGGTAGAGGATCGAAATAACATTTGTCGGACGGGCCGGAGGACGCCACAACAAGGCTGATGATTTGAAAAACAAGGAAAAAACCTATCATTTCGGCTTCCTTGTGCAGTACTACCAGTGGGCTTTTGTAGTGGTAGATTTTTCCGCAAGCCTGAGATCCTGCGAGCTCCGTGTGAAGCCCCTTACGCGTTGACATTAATTATCCGTGACCTGTCAGGTACACGGTTTCCCGCAAGTTGCGTTGGCACTGGTTGGTTGGTGGAATAGCCTACACCAGGTTACGTATCAAACTCCAATGAGAACCTAATTTTCAGCCTAATATTAATACACGGTCATGCGTCGAAGGCCCAAGTCAAATTTCTGGTACTTCTCGACAAAAGTCTGCAAGCGAATGCGATCGGTCGAATCGGCCCCCACTAAACTCGCGTAGTACAGGGGCTATATGGACGGGCTGTGACACCAGTTAGACACTACCTGCTCCTTGGCATTCAAACCTCGAATTCCTGCCCAGCATCAAATAGTGCGGCCGAACTCTTGGTGACGACTGCCCACTCCGGCAGGAAAAGGATCACCTCCTCCAACGACGGAATCTTGCCCCCAGTGCGCCCCCCGCCCACCGTAGCACTTTCATACTCTGCCCAACCACAGCTCACACGTCCCTTGGCCTTCTCATCCTCACTTCCTGCGAAATTAATGTCCACTTCAAACTCCTTCTCCCAATCCCGGCTCCACAGCCTTATTTGCTCAAGCCCGTCCTCAGGCACCTCAGAGCCGCCTTGCAGAACTTTTCCGCCATCACCAGAAATGTGGAAGTTTTTGACGCGTCGGCTTGAGAATTGGAGAGTGCAACTTCGGGTGTTCAACCCCTGCACTTTGATGTGCGCACTATTTGATCCCGTGCGCTCGATGGATGTGGTCATCCACTTCCTTTCCTTCTCTAGAGAGGACGCAGGGCCCCGCTCATGAAGATGCTTACCTCCACCTGGAGAGGGCACAAACGCATCTCCAACCTCCCATTTACAAGTCTGCAGGCCGAGCTTGTCTGGAGCCTCCGTACAATTGATGGCCCGGTCAAATGCAGACGGGAAGCGGGGAATTATCACGGTCGATAGGAATTGATGAGGCCCAGTTAGCGCGGTAACGACGCGAGATGTATCTAGGTCCACGCTTTGAGCGAAATAAATCTTGAGCGGCGTTTCTTGTGAGAAAGGAAATGCGAGATAGGTGTAGAGTGTTGAGAGGACGAATATGATAAGAATGATACCGTTCAACCACCGATGCATGTTCATACTAAATGGTGCAAGGGGGAGAACAATGAATAACGCCAGTATCGAGACCGTTCCATAAACTGCGTAGCCCATCAGCTCACCAAGGCCAACGCAATAAGAGACCCATTAAAACACTCACCGCCAAATGGACTTGCCCCATCTGTGAGCGTCTGATTCACCGCGAACAGCACAATGACCGCAATATGGGACGCTAGGATCACCGGCAACGGAACAACAAGCAATAGCTGGACAATCCACCAGCCAATAGCGCCCTGCTCCTCACCTGATGGAGTAGGCTCACCACGCTGAGCTATGAGAGGTGTGATTTCGGTTGGCTCGGTTTCCTCAATGACGCCCACGCCCTGGTGCCCGTTCTCGGCGTCCTGGTGGCCATTCTCGGCGGTGCCCACGGCATCGTAGCGGACACCTCTCACATAACGCGGCTGCCTTTCACCATCGGTAATTTCTTCCTCGTCTTCGTACCCCCGTGCGCCAGTCATGCCTTCAACACACGCAAACACGGCTCCAAGAAGAACCACCACGTTCCACGCAGTTATGAAATATGTTCCCCCCAGTGTGACAGCTGATGTTGCATATACAAGCAGCGCCCATGTCAGAACATACTGATGAAGGAGGACTGACAGCTTTTGCTGTTCGGGAGCAGGGACAACACCATGTTTCGTTAGTGGGAAAGTGAGAGCGAGGACTGTCGTGAGATAAGCTAGCGACAGGGCAGACACAAACACGAGCCAAGGGTAAGTGTGAATGACCTGACAATTGATTAGTTTGTGCGTGCAGAGAACAGTGAGCTAGACACTCACGAATGGGTTGAGCTTTGCATATCCGACCACCAAAAGCATCTGAAAGCCGACACCAAGCAACAAAGCAATCCAGAATTTGGACCAGCCCCAAAAGCCTTTTAGGAAATATTTTATTTCCGCCGACGTACGCGCCATCAAGCTCGCGCGGTGTACATCGCCATTTTGAGTGCGGTAGTATCCAGAACGAATGCGAGACGTAACTCTGATGATATGCTCGAAGTAGACCAACATTAGGAGAACAATAGGTCCGACGGTAAGCAGGACGATATTCACGATCCGTAGAGTTTTGAGTGTGAACACAATCATTATCGTACCAAAGACTGATGAAAAGAAAAGTTGTAGATTGCGACCAGGGCAGCATAGCAAGAAAAGAACTCACGGTCAAAATACACAGGCTCACTTCCTTGTCCGACGGACTCGCTCCTCGTTTCTCCCTTAATGTCGTTTGCGAGGACGAGACTGGACGACAGTGTTCCCTCCATCATTGCCCATAACGCGTTCTTGCTCTCGTCACTCGTCATACCAGGGATAGAGTCGTACTTCGTATGGTACCTGCTCCTGCCGCGGTAGAAAGCAAAGTCAAGTCCCTTGAGGCCAGCTTGCTCGTAAACTGAGTAGTCTGTACCACTGCGGATAACACCGCGCGCAAATGCGTCGCCAGTGATGACATTTGCGTGTGGACGAGAAGTGCTCCACGATGCCAGAGGAGCGCGAGAAGTCACTCGGAAAAGTAGTGGCCGTCTTGAGGATTGTTCCAGTCAGAAAAGTGATACAGAACTGTTGCTTCGAATGGCTCACCCTCCCGCAGCAGCACCTTCGAGGTTTAAGAAAGTATCACTGATCTTGGCCCACGGATGCTCCATGAATCTGACGAGCCAGTTTAGTGAGTGCAAGACCAAGGCAGAATTACAGCGTACACATTTGCTCCATTTAAGCCGTCCTCTTCGCCATTATTGATGTTGAAAACTACCGTTCGTCTCGGCCTGTTCTCCGCAAAATACTTGACCATGCTCAAGAGTGTCACCACGCCCATACCGTCATCAGTCGCGCCGGGAGCGGTGCTGACGGAGTCCCAGTGCGCACTTAGCAATAGTCCACCGGATTCTTGGTACTCTTTATCGCTCCCCTCGATCTTGACCAATACATTGTCAGACTCGTAGTATACCGCATACGGATTGGTCGAAAGGAGTCCTGAAGCCCAGGACGCATTTGAAGAGAGGTCGAAATCCACCGAGACATGGTCATAGGAAGAAGAGATGTCCTTCACACGGTTCAGGATGTAGGACCGAACTAAAACATTGGCGTGCGAGTTGAAGGGATGCGGGCGAGCGGCAACCTGAAAGAAAACTGAATTGAACTGATTGCATATCCATGAAAACCACGCACCTCATGCAAGTCTCTGTATGCCTGCTGAAAATCCAAGCCCCGTGTGTGCTTGGGCACAGAGGGAAGGTGGTCGGTGACCAGCAGGGTGCTGAATACTACCGCATAGATGACCACTATGAAGATAGTAGTGGGAACGGTGCGAAACGCGAGCACAGCTGATAGCCCGCTAAGAAACCCCATGTGTCTTTCACCTTGAACCTCGACAAGTCAATGCAGAGATAAGTCGCAAACCTGTTATTCGGCTACCAGTAGCTAATTATAACAAGTTGAATGACGAATGCGGGGTAAATATTGATCAATAGTTGTCACACGTAATAGTACATGGTAGAAAGCAACGTTACAAGAAGACCTATCAACATCATTCGTACTAGAACAAGCGAAGCAGGCTATTCAAGGTTACACAGGGCTAATTGATGCCAGGCATCGCATCCTTGAGGTGCTCTTTCTTTAGACATCGCGCAACCACACCACATGTCCTGCATTGCCGTTCCTTCGGCTCGAATGCATCTTCACTGTATCCACTGCCCGCCATCTCGGGGTGTCTGTCACCATGGTATGGCTTACGACCATCACCGTCAAGGTAACAGGGCGGCGATAAGCAGTAGCTTACGCCAAAGTTCGCCTTCGGACAGCGGCAAGTGCCTGATGGGCGATCAAAGTATGGAACACCTGGGTTCACAGATTCAGCAATAAATCATGGCGATGGAAGTCATAAAACATACCTTGCATCTCTGGCTGCGTACAATCTTCGCAAATGGTGTAATCACACGTTGTGCACCGTTTGAAGGCATCTCCCACATCTCTCACATCGTCCTCCTCATCCTCATCCTCATCTGGAGGAGTACCTCGGAATCGCGAAAAGCAACCATCGCATTTTGACGCGGGAATCGGATTCCGCCGGCGCTCTTCCCAAGCCAGTTGTTCAATCCTATCGATGGTTCCCATTGTCGACCCTGGCCCACCCCATTTTTTCATCAGTTTGTCTACCTTGTGTAGGATGGCCGGCTTGATGCAGACGCTGCGTTTGTGCACCTTCCAGTCAACTTTCTGGCACTCCGCACTGGAGAGAACCAATATGTTAGACTACGAGTCTAATAAGTGCTGATGCCTATCACGTACGAGCAGTAGCTGTCCCAACCACCAAAAGTAAGATCAGAGGATTTTATCTTAGGGATTAGTTTGTACTCACATGGTTTTCTGACATTTTGAGCATTGTAGGGGCTTTTCACACTCGATCTTGCATACACTGCAATGGCGCATGATGGCAAGTGAAAAAAGGGTAACGAGCAGCAGGCTCGGTGTCAAAGCCTTAAAGCAATGGAATTCTGGGTTGTTCGGCAGCAGCAGCGCCGCGTGCTGATGCATGATGGGCCGGGCCCTGAGGCTCATGATTTTTTATGTCACTGGTGACCAAAGCGGGGCATCTCCTCCTTCATTAATATTGCAGATCAATATCAACTGGCCTTTATCAGAACGAATGACCATCTTCCTTCTTCTAGAGACAAAATCCTTTGGACCTTGCAGGGCACTGTCGTCTCCGTTCCACCTGGGAGTTCGATATATCAAATCTTCAAATCCCGACAAAAGTCACCCAGGTTCTTGTAAATGTCGTCCTTGACGACAACCGAGGCCTGTTACATTGCCTGCAAGGTGCGCTCAAAGTGCGCATTATGTAGGCCACGACTCATGCTGGCAGAGTCCAGACACAACAGTGCAGAACAGGCAGTTCAACTGACTGGCTTAGAAGACCAGACTTGTACCTCCTCGTGCTTGACTTGGTTTTCTATTTCAGAGTGGCAATCATGAGTTTGGAGCTGTCGTTCATCCGCGTACGTCTGATGCCACGGCTATCTTGCTTTTGTGTGGTAGACTAGAAGAGACTATGTTAATCGTTGTTCCCGTTTGGACTGTTCAACTGCTGCTTGTGTGTGATCCGAACAGGAGTACAGAGAAAACATGGTGGGGGGCGGCTCGTGCAATCGTAGTACTTGAGTCATCAGGGAAGTCATGTACATGACTGTTGGCGTTCGGGTCGTGATAACCGGGTACGGTGATATTGGATCGTGTTATGTACTGCTCGTAGGGCATTACGAAGAGGATGCGTAAATTAGTAATTGAGCCATTGCGGGGAATACGAAAGGGCGTTAATGGTGCAGGTCAGAGAAGTACAAGTGCGTGATGAATAATTCCGACATCTGATTTGAAGGAAATTATACAGTATCTGTGTATGGATATATGACGTGAGGGTAAGAATGATAACTGCTCGGAGTTCTCTGGTATTCAAAACAAAACACATACGTCTACGAAATTTCTATGGTCCTGATGCCCATCGTGTCGTGAACAGAAGCGATGTCCTTGACTTGTGCAAGGATATCACGATCCGAAGCGATTCTCTTGAATTCTCCAGAGTGTTGCCGCATTAACAAAAATGCGGCAAAAGGCTGCGCAAGGCGAACCATTAATCGTAATGCTCGCGAGTGAAACTCCGAATAAACTGGATCATTTTCTGCAGAGGGCCGATCGTGCAACAAAGATCGCACGGACCAATCTGTCACGCTCCGCGTGTCGTCTGCAGCATCAGGCAGCTCAAGCAGGTGACGACTCCATGGACGGACAAGCAAAAACGTTAGCCCGGTGCGCAGTGGCCTGACCCGCGAGAATGGGATGAACTTGTGTTTCGTAGTGATCTGCAGGTCATGGAGCCCGTCCGCCTTGATTGCATACGTATATGTCTCCTGGTCTGGACCAGAGCTCCGCCTGGCTTCTGTGACTGGGAATACAATGCAAGGTAAATGTAACCGGCGGTGGGAGAAACGGGGTGCACTCAGGTAGTCGAGTGTCTGATACAATCTCGAAGTTGATTCTAGAGCCACAGCATCTCGCAGAGCGGAAACAAATAATTGAATCTGATCTTCGGATAGAGATGGCTCCACACATGGCGGAGCTTCGTATGAGGAGATGTCAGCTGGCAGACAACTGTTGAACTCGGAAGGTTTCCCGACCCAGTCCAAGGCAGTAATGTCACCAGACTGAGCTATGATTTCCTGTAGGAGTCGCCCGAGCGCATTATGTTTTTTTTCACCGTAAAGGATAGGGAGTTGGACGCCGAAGATGCCAAATAATGAGTATGCAGTGTCTTCCGGCACGGTGGTGACACGCGTTGATGCCCATTGGAGTTTCTCTCGGGCGTCTCTCATCCCTGGTTGGAAGGCGACAAGGGCACGTGCATCTATGCCCGTCGCATCCTCCAACTCGCCCATGATCTTGACAGACTCCTTGTGGTTGGGGGAATCGTCGCCGAGATATGGAGTCCAATCCTGTTGGTAGAAGCGAATGACTTTAGGAGCGAGGAATTCGGGGACAGTCCATCCTCGAGTGTTCCAAGCGCTCTTCGCCAGCGCGCCCGACTTGGACGAAGGCGGAACATCCGCCAGGTAGACAACCGTGAGCGCTGAATGGTGATACCAGGTGAACATGGAATTCAGCGATTTTTGGAGCTCGACGCTGTTCTTCTGGTCGATGCAACATGTATCAACCCACGCCCAGTGATACCCCGCATCACGAGCGGTTTTGCAGAATAACTGCAACTTCGCGATACTACCACCTGACGTCAACTTGTACACGACCCTGTCCTGGATGTCGTGCAGCAGCGGCTCTGTCCCCTCCCACCTATGTGATAGCATGACGCAACCGAAGTACGCAACCACCGCTTCTGCGATGCGTTTCAGGGGTGGATGCTTCATAGTCAATAACAGGAGCTCCTTGTATCCTGTGCTGGCTTCGAACATACGTATCTGCACTTCTCGGGCACATAATAGCCCAGTAGCAGTGTTCAGTAGACGAAGCGGGGCGGTCTCAAGGTGAACGTTAATGACCTTTCGAATGACACCTTCTGCTTCAGAGACGCCGACATACTGCTCGCGCAGCTCTGAGGAGGCAGTTAAGCAACTTTATTGGCACTTAGGACTTAGGACTTACTTCGTATTTGCGTGTCGGCAGCGCTGTTCAATTTTGAGATCTCTTGTGTGAATAACTCTTCGGCGGTAGACGAGTCCCCCGCGATGAATGCACTGTTGCGGGTGTCCGTGTTGACGGCAAGTATCTGCGACACGAAGCATGCTCGAATTGCATTGTCAGAGTAAAGGATGAAAACATGCCTCTGAATCGGCGACTTGAGCCTTGGAAACAAAAGACGCGAGATGAGATGGTGAATGGGTAGAAAATAAACGAGACAGTACCTTTGATGCTGGTTTCTTGGGAGCTTCCTCGAGCCAAGCGTCCTTGGGTACTGCCCACTCTGAAATCATTTTATCATAACCTCCGCTGAGGATGTGCAAGCCGTCCATGGAGAAAGTGACGCATTCCGCCCAACCTGAGTGCTGGAAGATGGCGATGGTTTGTCGATCTGAGAGCCGCCAGAGACGGACATGGTTGTCATCAGATGCGGAAGCGACGTGGGTGCCCGCAGGATGGATGGCAATGAAGTAGATACAGCTAGTGTGGCCCGTCCAGGGACTACCGACCTGCTTCCAAGTGGATGAATCCCACTCTCGTATAGTGGAATCCCTTTCATCGCCCCCTGAGAGAAGGCGTGTACCATCGAGCGTCCATGCGAGTGAGTAGTTCCATCGTGTGTGACCCTTGAAGATTGCGACGCGTTCCCCGGTCGTACCTGAATTATAAATTTCGATCTTGCTGAATGTTGCGACGGCAAGAAGTTCGCCCGACGGCGAGTACTGAACACACTTGACCTGATCAAGACACTTGATTGGAATTTCTTGCATCTGCCAGGTTTTCGTACTCCACAGCCGCGTCGTTTTGTCTGTTGAACCAGTGGCAAGCATGGTCCCATCGGGAGAAAAGTCTAACCCATATATCCGATTACCACCGGAATGGGCTTTGATAGGTTGGGTGAGAGGTTCCCCGGTTTCCCCGTGCCAAGTGATGACCTCTCCCTCCCCATCACCGCTTGCTATGACTCGCCCATCTCGTGATATCGCCAATGTCCACACCTCACTGCGATGCCCCTCCATCTTCTTCAACAAAACACCTGTCTTCAAGTCCCAGATATAAAGCCTTTTGTCTCTTGAGCCAGTAACCATACGTCGTCTATCAGGGGAAACTACTACAGCACTTACGGAGCTTGTATGATCTTTGAAAACTCGAAGGGGTGTGGTGCTTGGAATCAGCTGCGACATTTTACTGGAGGTTGGTGGTGTTGAACGCGGTTGAGGTAGACTTGGGGTGGAGGGTTTGTGGGTTTCTTCCTGCTTGCTGTGCGTGTGCTGTATGTTTCATGCATCTTCACTGTATTGACTTGCCTCGTGTTTCCATAGACGCCCAGGGAATAATGTGAGAGTTTGCCTCTATTACAGCCATTTGCAGAACGCTAGGCCAAAAAGAAATTCACTACATATATTCGGCAATAAGTCGGGACAGCAAACTTTTAACTTCCTACGGACAATCTCGATCTACAACTCGGATCCGGGATGGGACGATACATATCCAAGGAACGAAAGCAAGTTGCTCTACAAATGAGCTTGCTAAATGTCAAAGACCCAACGATTCACTGGGATTAGTGAGCGATCATTGTGATATCTTCGGAAGATGTATCGATATCTGATTGGAGAATAGAAGTTAAAATACCGCTGTGTATGTAGTGAATTTTTTTTGGCCTAGCGTTCTGCAAATGGCTGTAAGGCTACAGCAAGAATACTTCCAAGTTCCCGTTGTCATGCGTCTTCCTCGAAGGTATCACACCGGCATGATTTCTGCACATCGGTTCTACGTGTATCTCCACACATTCCAAAATGTGTTCCCCTCCCATTCAGTTATGATAAGTGCAGTCGGTACCTCTCTGCTCTCGAATCGGCTGATAGTGCATAATGGGATGACCGCCATTAATGTCTTGTACTGGTTATTTTCCTACACCGCTGCCCTCACTCAAGGATGTGTAAATGCGATCATTCTTTCTTGTCTTCACGGACTTCCGCTTGGTGTTGTATCAGATCAGAAAACCAGAGAAGAACGTTTGACGGTTTACGACGAACCCTATCACATGCGTTGACAACCCTCGAGGGTCTGCGACTCCACTTTCTGTCTCACTGAGTCACAGCTGACTCATTGCCTTTCGCTGGAAAGCAGTCGCCACAGTACGATCTCGTAAATAACTCTCGGGGACACGCTGGCTTCTGGAAATACGCAATGTGCGTACAACATGTCTTCCGAATCTCCTAACAGTGTATCTCATGACGGATGCTGTTCTGCCTGTTTTTCAAGGTCTTCAAAAGTATCGAGGTAACATCTCTAGCTGAGTTGATTCTCGTCGCTGAAGCGACTAAGCCAGCGTTCGCGAGAATTGCCAGAAGACGGGGTTGGCTCGAGACTACCTATTCTTGCCGAGCAGTGATCGAGCTCGGCCTTCAGGTGAGGTAAATGCACGTACCTTGTTCTTTTCAAGGATTTAAGGTCACTTGCGACTTTTGTACTTAGCACCCTGTCATATCACCCCAAGCTTGCTCGGTTCGCTCGGCTACTCGCGGCTGCATTCACAGGGTCCTTGAGGTCCAAGGTCAGACCTGCCAAGATTAAGCATCATAATAACTCCCTCGTTTGAACGCGTCCATTCACTGATCACGCACATGCGATCGAAGTTAATTGGCATTGGCTCGGTTAGATGGATCTTGATTTGGGCGGATGATGGTGCGTGTGATGACGATGTCATCGCTGTCGTAGACATCGATTTCTTGAATGTGGGATGGAGTCAACATCTGGTATAGGACGCGCACTAGGGTACAGTTTAAAAATCATTGTTTTTGACAGCGGTTGAACATTCTAATAACACGGTTGAGAGTCGTAGTCTAAGGCCTGTTGAATATCGTGAAACAATGTGTGTCCGAATAAACTTACTACACCTCAAAAATTCGCGACCGAGAACATCAACTGCCTTGCCACCACCACCCTTATCTTTGACGCTCCCTGCACCACCGGCGTTGTTGACGGGTTAAGACGTCAGCTCGAGGCCTATTGAGGCAACAAGCGGCTATCCGATGCCCTCCTCAATACAAGAACTCTCTTGTATGGTGGAACGTGTTTCTGCCCATGACTATGTTGGAGGGCTGGCCGTTGAACGTTGATGGACCACACATGTATGCATTGCGAATCAGCAATTGTTTCAGCAAGGCTCCGATGTGAAGGAGGACCAATACATTCATATGCTGCGAACAGATCAGCAATTTCTTCGGTTAGCAAGCTCCCACTCGAAAGGATCAACGCACTCACTCGCTACAAACGGATGAGCAATGACTTAGGTTAGCAAGGCTCGGGCTCGACCAACATACTTACATGTGAATGGATTGGTAATGTCTTCGGTCAGCAAGACTCGAACTTGAACGAGGATCAACTCACATTCTACCAACAGATCCGCCAAGTCTCCGATCAGCGAGAATCGAGCTCGAGGGAGGATCAAGATATGTGCGCGTGCGACGAGGGCGTGGCAGCAACCTGATTGGGAGTAAGTTTTGAAGTAGGATGGTTTGAAGGCGAGGGCTCGTGGGAACGAGGAGGGTTCGAGAGAAATATGAGGACCACATTTCTTGGTCCAGAAGTCAGTTAGAAACGCGGGAATGGGTATTCAGAGAATGGAGGAGCAGGTCGGTTGTCTGGAACATGGTATGTATTGACACAGTGATACATGGTCATAATAAAACTACATCGATGAACAAGCGCAGCGCAACAGCATGGCCCTCTCAATCATCGACATCCCACTTGGGAATTGGCAACCGGCGAGGCAGTTTCCTCCAACCCTTGGCTGGTTCAGAGACCTCGGGAACAGTCTTTACGATTACTGACTGCCCTGGTTCGCAATCAAACGACTGGGATGAAGGACTCGAGCTGCTAGAGGTGAGCTCTCGTAGCACTGGTGGGGTAGCCGGTAGGGAAGGTATTCCTGACTCCACAGCCGAGCGCTGAGCAGCACGTTGCTTGCCAGATCGAAGGGAGTTTTTCAAAGCATTGACAAAGAAGGAAGGGGATAGAGGTAACGGTGAAGACACCAACACGTCATTTTGCAGCTGGGCTCTGTCGTATGACCGTAAATATAAGCACAAGTAACCATGAAATAGTGATATGCACCGTTGGACCAGGCTGTCCTTGAAGACTAGTACGCTTCTTAGGGAACGACGGACACTTCACCTTCAAGCGCAATCGATTGAGGGGGCGAGGAGCTGGACGAAGGATGTATTCATCGGTGAGAGAAACGTCACCGAAAGCAGTGAAGGTCTGCCCGTCGTGTTCTGAGTCTGTGGTACTGGTGGTGGCATCGGATTCGACGCCAACATCTGCAAAGAGGCCAGTGAGGCGGTGGAGGCTCACGTGTGGTGCGGTAGAGTTAGGCTACACAAGTTGTCAGTGGACTCAAGACCGAGGAGAAGAGGAGTATACTCACCATTGATAATGATTACTTTGGAGTGGAGATGCTCATCTGCCAGGAAAATGAGCGCATTTATACTGGGCATATCGAGCGTCCACAGGTGAAACTGTGTACCTGACTGGCCGCGGAAACCACTGAACACAATAGTCATCTCTAAAAATCCAGCGGCACATTGCCTGTTCATGTCAAAGCAAAGGCTCAAGCGCTCAAGCATGAAGCAACACAGAAGTGGACTGAACGCGTAAACAAGCATCAACAACGCGGTCGGGCCAACCTTGTCCGAAAGCATGTGTGGTCTTCCTTCCCTCGCACAAAACCACTCGAGAGCCTATGCATAGACCTTTCATATGACGTTTGTATGTATGTGAGCCCATCTCACCCATCACACGCCAATTTACATTCCACAGGGACATCCATCCATTGGCCACCCTATCTCACGTCGATTTTGAAAATATTCTCTGCTTATCGTGTCTCTACTGGTGTGTCCACGCCTTCATATAGTCGCTCAGTTTCGACTCGCCGTCCTGTATAGATGGTTCCGCAACGACAGAGATACTTATATTTGGAGAGACGCATTTGTCATCCACTCCAGCGACATTCCTAACCATTCGCGTAGCACGCATCACCCTCGCTTCTCGTGGCCCCAGCCCAGACAATCCATCACCCCGAAAACCGCCTCTCCATCTCCTCCTCTATTAATATTACAGATCACTAGCCTTTATCAGATGGAACGACTATCTTCCTTCAAATTCTATAGAGCTGGCTGGGGGCGTCGTCTACGTTCCACCTGTAAGTTCAATATATTTAATCCTCAAATCCCGACAAAAGTCACCCAAATTCTTGTCCTTGACCGTCTTGACGACAACCTGTAGATGCGCTCGAATGCGCAATCTACGAGCCACTATTAATGCTGGCAGAGTCCAGACCTAACAATGCAGAACAGGGGGTTCTGCCAACTGGCTTAGACGACCAGAATTATACATTATACGCTCTAGATTTCTATTTCAGAGTGCCATTGCCAAGTTGATATCCACAAAACATAAGCATATCTTGATTCTTGAGCTTGGAGCTGTCGTCCACCACGTACGTCTCATCCTAAGACTATCTTGCTTTTGTTTGGTGTGCCTAGAAGAGACTACTTTGATCGTCGATCCCGTTTGATTTGTTGAACTGTTGCTTTTGTAAGGAATTCAGAAAATCCATGGTGGGGACCGGCTCGTGCAATCGTAGTACTTCAGTTATCAGGGAGATCACGGACGTGGTTGTTGGCGTTCGATGATCGAGCGACTGCGGAGGAAGATTTGAGAGGGTATTGATGGTGTAAGGCAGAGAAGTACGAATACGTGATGAGTGGTTAGTTTCTAACGTCTGCTTCGAAGGAAATTGTACGATATCTGTGTATGCATATATATCATGAAGGTAAGAATGACGACCGCCCTGAGATATCTGACCTTCAAAAAAATACATGCTGCTACAATATTTCTAGGGTCTTAACCCCGTCCATCATGTTGTTAATAGACACTACCTCTTTGACTTCTGCAACAATATCATGATCCGAAGCAATCCTCTTGTATTCTCCGCCGCGCTGCTGCACTAACAAAAATGCGCCGAATGGTTGTCCAAGGCGAGCGATCAATCGTAATGCTCGTAAGTAAGGTTCCGAATTAGCCGACTCCTGTTCTACAGGAGAAACACCGGGCGACTCGTCCCATGGAGATTCGGGCTCGGACCAATCTCCTGAGCTCTCCGCATCACCTTCGAAGTCAGGCAGCTCGAGGAGACAACGATCCCACGGAAGGACAAGTAAGAAAGTCTGTCGAGTAGGCCTTGTCCTTGAGAATTGAATCAATTTCTCGTCGGTGGTGATCAGCAGGTCATGAAGCCCATCTGCCTTCACTCCGTACGTGAAATGGGTTTCCTCGGCTGGACCATGCTTCCGTCTGACTTCTGTGACAGGGAATGTGATGCAAGGCAGACGGAGTCTGCAGTTTGAGAAGCGAGGGGGTTCCAACTGCTTAAGCTGGTTATAAAATTTCGAAGCCAGGTCCGCGGTCATGGTATTTTGCAGCGAAGAGACCATTGTCTGAATCTCATCTTCAGACAAGGATAGTAGTGTGAATGGCGGAGCTGCATATGAGGAAATGTCGGCAGGAAGACAGCTATTGAACTCGGATGGTTGTCCGACCCAGTCCAGGGCAGTAATATCGCCCGACCGAGCCACAATCTCTTGCAGGAGCCGCCCAAGCGCATTTTGCTTATTCTCGCCGTAAAGGATGGGTAGTTGGACGCCGAAGATACCAAACAATGAATATGCAATGTCTTCCGGCACGGTGGTGACACGCGTAGACGCCCATTGGAGCTTCTCTCGGGCGTCTCTCATCCCTGGTTGGAAAGCAATGAGGGCGTGTGCATCTATGCCCGTTGCATCCTCCAACTCATCCATGATGCTGACAGACTCCTTGTGGTTGGGGGAGTTGTCCCCGAGATATGCAGTCCAATCCTGTTGGTAGAAGCGAATGACTTTAGAAGCGAGGAATTCGGGGACAGTCCATCCTCGGGTGTTCCAAGCGCTCTTCGCCATTGCGCCAGGCTTGGACGAAGGCGGAACATCCGCCAGGTAGACAATCGTGAGCGCTGAATTGTGGTACCATGTGAACATAGAGTTCAGTGATTTTTGAAGCTCGACGTTGTCACGCTGATCGATGCAACACGAATCAACCCACGCCCAGTGATACCCCGCATCACGAGCAATTTTGCAGAATGACTGCAGCTTTACGAGACCACCAGCTGCCTCCAACTCGTACACGACCTTGTCCTTGATGTCATGTAGCAGCGGTTCCTTCCCTTCCCACCTATGCGATAGCATGACCCAACCGAAGTACGTCGCCACTGCTTCTTTGACGCGCTCCGTTTGGAGGTCAGGGTGCTGTATAATTGACAACAGGAGGTTCGTGTACTCCGTGCTGGTTTTGAAGGCGCTTATCTGCGCTTCTCGGTCACATAAGAGCCCAGTTCCTGTGTTCAATAGGCGAACTGCAGTGGTGTTGAGTTGAACGTCGATGACCTTTCGAATAACATTAGCTATTTCAGACGACTGGCGCAGTTCTGAGGATTCAGGAAAGAGTTGAGCATCTTGAAGTATGCATTACATAGTGCTTACTCTGTATTTGCATGTTGGCAGCAATGGAGATTCCTTGCGTCAATATCTCTTCCAAGTTCCCAACGCGGGAGGTCGTGTTGATGGCGAGAATCTGCAGCACGAAACATGCTTGATTCGTGTAATACGAGTCAAAGATGGAGAACAAGCCTTTGAATCAGAGACATGAGCCTTGGGAACTTCCTCTGGCCAAGCGTCCTTGGGTAATTCCCACTCTAATATCATATTATCACCACCTCCACTGAGGATATGCTTGCCGTCCATGGAGAAAGTGATGCATCCCGCCCAGGCTGGGAGCCGGAAGATGGCGATGGATCGTCGATCTGGGAGCCGCCAGAGACGGACATGGTTATCATAAGATGCAGAAGCGACGTGAGTGCCGGCAGGATGAATGGCAATGAGATTGATATAGCCAGTATGTCCTTTCCAGGGGTTACCGACCTGCTTCCAAGTGAATGCATCCCACTCCCGTATGCTGGGATCTTTTTCATCGCCCGCTGACAGAAGGCGTGTGCCATCGGGCGTCCATGCGAGTGAGTAGTTCCATCGTGTGTGACCCTTGAATTTTGCGACGCGTTCCCTAGTGCTTGAATTATAAATTTCGATTTTACTGTCTGTTGCAATGGCCAGAAGTTCGCCAGACGGCGAATACCGAACGCAGTGGACCCTGCGAACATTATTACTACACTCTTCAGGCTGCCATGTGTTCGTTCTCCATAGCTTCGTTGTTCCGTCCCATGAACCAGTCGCCAGCGCTGTTCCATCGGGAGAAAAGTCCAATGCGTAGATCGCGCCTGAGTGGGCTTTGATGGCTCGAGTGAGAGGTTCCCCAGTTTCTCCGTGCCAGGTGATGACCTCTCCGTTCCAATCACCACTCGCTATAATTTGCCCATCTCGTGATACGGCCAATCCCCGCACGTCATTGCGATGCCCCTCCATCTTCTTCAACACTACACCTGTCCTCAAGTCCCACAGACGAAGCGTCTTGTCGTCCGAGCCTGTGACCATTCGTCGTCCATCGGGAAAAGCTGCAACTGCGTTTATGGCCTCTGTATGACCTTTAAAAGCTCGAAGGGGTGTGGTGCTTGGAATGAGCTGCGACATATTTTGGTAGTGTTGAATACGGTCGAGGTGGAATTGGGCAGAGGGATTGTGGGTGTCTTACTGTTGCAGAGGTGCATGTACTGTACGTTTCCATTACAGTAATGTGTTAACTTGCCTCGTGTTTGCATAGACGCCCAGTGTATGAGGGCTTGCCTCTATTAAGGCTGCTGCAAGAATACTCCCCGTTATCATATGTCTTCCTCGACGGTACTACCGTATGACAATGGTGTCACGCCCTAATAATGTCTTGTATGTATAATGTATTGTTTTCCTACACCGCTGTCCCCTACCGTTGAGCATCATAATGACTCCCCATTTCAAGGGTTAGTGTGCAGAAAGGTGAAGTCTTCGATAATCCTTATCGGTCGAGAAAGCGTTATCTATAGAATCACTAATCATCCTGATTTTGATCGTATGATAGCGATTACAAATTGACAATCAACCTATCTAGTTCAGTGAGTTACATCAAACGCCCTGGTACTTCCATCACGAAGAAGCATACTTACTACTTGTTAAGAACTCTCATGACCTTTAAAAACTCGACGGGGTGTGGTGCTTGGAATGAGCTGCGACATTTTGCTGGAGGTTGATGATGTGGGTGGACTCAGGGTGGAGGGAATATGGGCTTCTTGCTGCTGCACAGGTGCGTATACCGTGTATTTCGTGCTCCTTCACTGCATTAACCTGCCTCGTGTTTCCACAGACGCCCAGGGCATGAGGGTTTGCCTCCATTAAGGTTGCAGCAAGAATACTTCCCATATCTTCGTGAGCTGCCGCTCTCTGAGTCATTGCAGTCCGATTTGCAGGCTGAACACTATAGAACTGGGGTGGAGGCGCGTATAGTTTGTGAGTTGAGTCAAGGAGTATGTTATTACTAATACTAGTATGATGGTGTTATTTGTGCGTGTGGGTGCGGCGCTTGTTCAGCGCCATACAGTGACAACGATATCTCCTTGGTCACGCGCACCGCAGAATCTTATCAACCAACACCCCCGGCTCCCCTTGGGCCTTTGGTTCCCCCTATAAACAAATGCGGTTCAATTTACTTACACTTGTGAGTCTAATAGACGGCCGAGGCGAACTTCTTCAAATCCTCGGATCATTGCTTGCCATAACTTTGTCATTTCAGCATGGTCAGGTCATGCATTTGTCTGCATCCATACTCAGGGATGACAAGATGAAGCTGGCTCCGGGAACGTGCAGGAAGGTGTTTTCCTTTAACTTGAATTTCGTAACAGTAGATCTCCGTTCTAATTATTTACCAAAAGGTCACCAAGCCTCGCGAAGTGTTGGAAGTATCGCGGTCACATACTTGTCTTGGTGAACTGATCGATATGTTGAATTAAGGGTAAGCATGTGTTGTCGATGCTTTCGGATGGATCTTCATCGTTTCGGGAGAACACTCCAGCAAGCGGAGCGAGGGTTAGGTTAAGTTCTGATTCAATAAGATTTGTCGGTTCGCTCATCCAAGACCTTCCAAGACACAAAGACCTACCATTAAGCGTCATAACGACTCCCTATTTGTTCTAGTATACATAAAGGTGTCTCGGCTTTCGTCACAAAGGACTGCCAGATCATTTGCGAGTCTTCGATAGTCCTTATCAGCCTCATCCAATCACTGATTTTGATCGTACGATAGCGATTACAATCAACCTATCTACTCTAGCGAGTCACAACATACACCCTGGCACTTCTATTGCAAAGAAAGATACTATGTAAGGGCATTCGTCGATTCGCTGGCGAGGAATGTTTGTGTCATCGGCATTACGTTCCTACATAGTGTAACTTATAAAGGTCACAATCGAACATCGATCAGCCCCAAAGCTAATAACGCCTCTCCCTCCAGTTTACGTCCACGACGATCAATCTCAACCTACTTGATGGCAGTACGTGTCACCTATTGATCAAACCGTCACTAACCTCCCTCGCATCCATAGGCAGCAACTCACTCTACCTCTGAGGTGCGCCCTCACAAGGGTTGTAAATCATGAGACGATAATTGTCTGACTTGCCGAACGCAGGCGGCACTGAGTCCCACAAAAGGCTGAACTGATAAAATCCACAGCGAAAACATCGTCAAGACCGTGTTCGAGATTACCACCGGCAACACCGATATGAAGGTCATTCTAGCAGAAGTGTATGGCACTCAATATCTGTTTTTCTCTGAACGACTTTTATTTTTGGAATAGTTTGACTGATGTGGGAAGTGTAGTTACCCCGCCAACGGGTAAGGAAGAACTTTGGAAATAGATGGACGTTGATATCACGAAGGTGCAGGCGAATCTGTTCTGATATATCTAATATGCAGTATCACACTCTAAACGTCGTAAACACATCTGTGATGGTAGAATCTAGACATGAAGACACAATGGGCTTTTGTTCTTGTACCATGCATCTCCGTGGCCACGACGAGGGGCAGTTAAGTGTTACAGGTTGCAGCTATATAGTTGTGTCACGAGCTCTCCCCAGCCCAGGTTGAGGGGTCAACGTGCTTGATGGTGTCATCGCAGTCGTAGACATCGTTATAATTCAAATTATATTCGAATATGACGAGCGGTATGGAGATGTACACTGTCAAGAGGAGCAGGTCAGGCGATTACAAGTTGATTATGCAAGATGCCCCTCGCGCACCACCGTCTTGAAAATGGGTATGTATGATACAGCACGGTTACAGTACAACTACATTGATGAACAAGAGGCGCGAACCTCTCAATCATCGACGTCCCGATTCGGAATTGGCAACCTGGGAGGTAGTTTCTTCCAACCGTTGGCTGGTTCAGGAACATCGGCGACGGAAGGAACCGCCTTCGCGATAACTGACTGCCCCTGTTCGCAGTCGTATGAAGTACTGGAGCTACGCTCTCCTGACCCTGGGGAGGCAGTCGCACGAGGTCCGGTTTCTGATTCAACAGCGTCTAATTGTGAGCGCTGAGTAGCACGTTGCTTGCCCGATCGAAGAGAGTTCTTCAAAGCATCGACAAAGAAGGAAGGGGATAGATGTGACGGTGAAGACACCAATGGTTTATTCTTTAAGAATTTGCTAGCCGGGCTCTGTCGTATGACCGTAAATACGAGCACAAGTAACCATATCATAGCGATACGCACCATTAGACCGAACTCCCCTTCTTTAAAATTCGTATGCTTCATAGGGAACGACGGACGCCTGACCTTCAAGCGCAATCGATTAAGGGGGCGAGGAGGTGAGCGAATGATTCTTCGGAAACATCACTGAAAGCAGTGAGGGTGTGCTGGTCTTCTGAGTCTGTGGTGGTATCGGACTCGGCGGGAGCGTCTGCAAAGAGGCCAGGGCAATGGTATAGGCTCACGTGCAGTGTAGTAGAGTTAGACTAAACAAGTTTTCAGCGGAGAAGATGGAGGGGAGGATGAATATGCTCACCATTGATTACTTTGAAGTGGGGATGCTTATCTGCCAGGAAATTCTGCGCATTTATACTGGGCATCTCAAGCGTCCACAGGTAAACTGTGTAAGTGACTGGCCACAGAAATCATCGAACACAATAATTATACCCTCTGCAAATCCAGCAGCATCGCTCGGAATCATCAATTGCTTTGTTCTCGTCAAAGCAAAGGCTCAAGCGAAGTGTGGGAAACGCGTAAACAAGCATCAACAACGCGGTCGATGTGCTCCCGTCTACTCAATCGCGGTTCACTGTCCCTACTAGACTCGTACCTGCTCCTCGATGGCCTCGCCTTCTCTGCAAATCTTCTCGATAACAAGGACCTCCTCCACAATCCCCTCGCACTTGCACTCGAAAGCATGCGCGGTCGCCCCTCCGACTAAAAGGTACAGAATCACTCAAGAACTTGTGCATAGACAGTTCAGATGACGTTTGTATGTATGTGAGCCATTCATACCCCATCACACACCCACTCACAACCTACAGGGACATCCATCCATCCGCTACCCTATCTCGCATCTACTTTGAAAACATACTCTGCTTATCACGTCTCTCTCCTGAGGGACGGACGGAGATAGGTGTGCATATCGCCTTGGGAGATACTGGTGTGTTCGCATTCTTTCACTTGATTCCCACTCACCATGACTCATAGATGGTCCCGCAACGATCGAAATGCTCATATTTGGAGAGACTCATTCATTGTCTACCTCGACTACTCCATCCCTAACCATCCGTGTAGCACGTATCACCCCCGCTACCCGTGGCCCCTGCCCAGACGACCCCGCACCCCGAAAACCGCCTCTTCACCTTCTCACCAGCAAATGGACCATCGGAGAACTCGCAGCAAACACTAGGATAAAAGTCGATGCTGCGAATGGAAAAGGAGAGGGTTCGGAAGTGGTGAGACGGGCGAAGGAAGTGATGTTGCATTTACCGAATTCGAAACTGCGAGGGCGGGGGGAGGACAGACAAGGAAATAGGTGGTATATTCAAAGTGCCCGCTCCCCCGCAAAGAAAACCAGCCATGTAGCGGATGGAGACGTCTTCGGACCCGTAAGCGATTCTAAAGGTAAAACCCGCGCAGTAGACGAGGAAATCAGCGATATAGAGCAGGAGAATAAATATTGTTTGTCCTTCCCTCGTCCTACGCATCTGTGCACCCAACATTGCACTCCACAGATCATCAAGAAATTCACCGTCAGACGCCTTGACGCAGTCGGCGTATCGAAGGCGCATCTGGAGTTTAAGGATATATTTGGGTTCGTGTATCGTGGTACGGCGTTCGCTCTCGTATGTAATTATTTTCGTCTTTGTGACCGCGTACTTATTATTGTCTCAGACCATCTTCCTTCTAGAGACAAAATCCTTTGAACCTTGGAGGGCACTGTCGTCTCCGTTCCACCTGGGAGTTCGATATATCAAATCCTCAAATCCCGACAAAGCCCCCCAGGTTCTTGTAAATGTCGTCCTTGACGACAACCGAGGTCTGTTACATTGCCTGCAAGGTGCGCTCAAAGTGCGCATTATGTAGGCCATGACTCATGCTGGCAGAGTCCGGACACAACAGTGCAGAACAGGCAGTTCAACTGACTGGCTTATAAGACCAGACTTATATCTCCTCGTGTTTGACTTGGTTTTCTATTTCAGAGTGGCATATCTTGAGTTTGGAGCTGTCGTCCATCCGCGTGCGTCTGATGCCATGGCTATCTTGTTTTGTGTGGTGGGCTAGAAGAGACTACGTTAATCGTTGTTCCCGTTTGGATTGTTCAACTGCTGCTTGTGTGTGATCCGAAGCGGAGTACAGAGAAAACATGGTGGGGGGCAGCTCGTGCAATTGTAATACTTGAGTCATCAGGGAAGTCATGTACATGACTGTTGGCGCTCGGGTCGTGATAACCGGGTACGGTGATATTGGATTGTGTTGCGTACTGCTCGTAGGGCATTACGAAGAAGATGCGTAAATTGGTGATTGAGTGATTGCGTGGAATACGAAAGGGCGTTAATGGTGCAGGTCAGAGGAGTACAAGTGCGTGATGAATAGTTCCGACATCTGCTTTGAAGGAAATTATACAGTATCTATGTATGGATATATGACGTGAGGGTAAGAATGATAACTGCTCGGAGTTCTCTGGTATTCAAAACAAAACACATACGTCTACGAAATTTCTATGGTCCTGATGCCCATCGTGTCGTGAACAGAAGCGATGTCCTTGACTTGTGCAAGGATATCACGATCCGAAGCGATTCTCTTGAATTCTCCAGAGTGTTGCCGCATTAGCAAAAATGCGGCAAAAGGCTGCGCAAGGCGAACCATCAATCGCAATGCTCGCGAGTGAGACTCTGAATAAACCGGATCATTTTCTGCAGAGGGCCGGTCATGCAACAGAGATCGTATGGACCAATCTGTCACGCTCCGCATATCGTCTGCAGCATCAGGCAGCTCAAGCAGGTGACGACTCCATGGACGGACCAGCAAGAACGTCAGCCCGGTTCGCAGCGGCCTTGCCTGCGAGAATGGGATGAACTTGTGTTTCGTGGTGATCTGCAGGTCGTGAAGTCCATCTGCCTTGATTGCATATGTATATGTCTCCTGGTCTGGACCAGGGTTCCGCCTGGCTTCTGTGACTGAGAATACGATGCATGGCAAATGCAACCGGCGGTGCGCGAAACAGGGAGCGGACAGGTAGTCGAGTGTCTGATACAATCTCCAGGCCGACTCTAGAGCTACAGCATCTCGCAGTGAGGAGACCGATAACTGAATCTGGTATTCGGATAGAGATGACTCCGCGCATGGCGGAGCTTCGTATGAGGAGATGTCAGCTGGAAGACAACTGTTAAACTCGGAAGGTTTTCCGACCCAGTCCAAGGCAGTAATGTCGCCCGACTGAGCTATGATTTCCTGTAGGAGCCGCCCAAGCGCATTTTGCTTGTTTTCGCCATAGAGGATAGGGATTTGGATGCCGAAGATGCCAAACAATGAGTATGCAGTGTCTTCTGGCACAGTGGTGACACGTGTTGACGCCCATTGGAGTTTCTCTCGGGCATCTCTCATCCCCGGTTGGAAGGCGACAATGGCGCGTGCACCTATGCCCGTCGCATCCTCCAACTCATCCATGATTTTGATGGATTCCTTGTGATTGGGGGTGTGGTCGTCAAGATATAGAGACCAATCTTGTTGGTAGAAGCGAATGACCTTAGGAGCAAGGAATTCTGGGACAGTCCATCCTCGGGAGTTCCAAGCGCTCTTCGCCAACGCGCCAGACTTGGACAACGGCGGAAGCTCAACACTGTTCTTCTGGTCGATGCAACATGTATCAACCCACGCCCAGTGATACCCTACATCACGAGCGGTTTTGCAGAATGACTGCAACTTCGCGATACTCAAACCGCCACCTGATTTCAACTTGTACACGACCTTGTCCTGGATGTCGTACAGCAGCGGCTCTGTCACTTCCCACCTATGCGATAGCATGGCCCAACGAAAGTACGTCACCACCGCTTCTACAATGCGGTTCAGGGCTGGATGCTTCATAGTCCATAACAGAAGTTCCTTGTACTCTGTGCTGGCTTCGAACATACATATCTGCACTTCTCGGGCACATAAGAGCCCGGTGGCAGTGTTTACTAGACGAAGGGGGGCGGTTTCCAGCTGAACTTTAATGATGTTTCGAATTACACCTTCCGCTTCAGAGACACCAATATACTGCTCGCGCGGCTCTGAGGAGAGAGTTAAGCATCTTGATTAGCACATGTGACTCAGGGCTTACT
Organism: Suillus paluster; assembly: GCF_016628075.1. Taxonomy (NCBI): domain Eukaryota; kingdom Fungi; phylum Basidiomycota; class Agaricomycetes; order Boletales; family Suillaceae; genus Suillus; species Suillus paluster. The sequence goes on from NW_024537659.1 coordinate 49,603, forward strand.
TTGTGTTTGCGTGTCGACAGCACTGTTCAATTTTGAGATCTCTTGTGTGAATAACTCTTCAGTGGTAGACATTGACAAGTCCCTCGTAGTGCATGCATTGCGAGCGGTGGTGTTGATGGTGAGGATCTGTAGCAAGAAGCATGCTCGAATTGGGTTATTAGAGTCTTGAAGGGTGGAAACATGCCTTTGAATCAGAGACTCGAGCTTGGCCACCAAAAGGACGCGAGATGAGATCGCGAAGGGGTAGTAGGAAATCAACCTTTGATGCCGGTTTGTTGAAACTTTCCTCTGGCCAAGCATCCTCGGGTAGTACCCACTCTGATACCATCTTATCTTCACCTCCACCGAGGAGGTGCTTGCCGTCCATGGTGAAACTGACGCATACCGTCAAGGCTGGGTGCTGGAAGATGGCAATGGTTCGGTGATCTGAGAGCCGCCAAAGACGAACATGGTTGTCGTAACCTAAGGAAGCAACGTGGGTGCCCACGGGATGAATATCAATGGCACGGATATCACTAGTGTGACCCGTCCAGGGATCACCGACCTGCGTCCATGTCGATGCATCCCACTCCCGTATGGTAGTATCCTGATAATCTCCCCCTGAGAGAAGGTGTGTGCCATCGGGTGTCCACACTAGTGACAAGGTGTATCTTCTGTGACCCTTGAATGAGACACGTTCCCTTGTGTCTGAATTATAAATTACAATATCCCTGTCTGTTGCGGTGACAAGAAGTTTGCCAGACGACGAATACCGAACACACCAGACGCTACCACTACGCTGGATTGGATTTCCTTGTACCTTCCAGGTTTTCGTGCTCCAAAACTTCGTCGTTTTGTCTTTTGAACAGGTGGCTAGCACTGTACCATCGGGTGAAAAGTCCAACGACCGGATCCCATCGGAGTGGGCTTTGATGGGTTTGGTGAGTGGTTTCCCAGTTTCTCCGTGCCAGGCGATGAGCTCTCCATGCACATCACCGCTTGCTATCATCTTCCCATCTCGTGATACCGTCAATTCCCACACCCGATTGCGATGCCCCTCCATTTTCTTTAATACAACACCTGTCTTCAAGTCCCACAAACGAAGTGTCTTGTCGTCCGAGCCTGTGACCATTCGTCGTCTATCGGGGAAGACTGCTAATGCACGTATGGTGGCCGTATGATCTTCAAAAGTTCGAAGGGGTGTGGTGTTTGGAATGAGCTGAGACATTATTGGAGGTTGATGGTGTTTAGCACGGTCAAGGTAGATTTGGGCGGAGGGATTGTGCGTGTCTTGCTTCCGCAGAGGTGCGTGTACTTGTGGATTTTTAGGCTCTGTTCACCTGCCTTGTGTTCCCATAGTTGCCCAGGGCATGAGAATTCGCCTACAATAAGGCCGCTGCAGTGGCAAAAATAGTCTCCGTTATCTACTTTGCTTCCCGACGGTATAACACCCTGTGCCTCTGCACACCAGTCCAACGTGTATCTCCACACCTCCCAAAACGCACCCCCTCGCATTCAATTGTGTTAGTGCAGCCGGTACTTCTCGGTTATCGAAACTGGCTGATAGTGCTTACGGCTCGTCAGTGTCGCGAAGGTCATCTATCCTGGATGGCCGCATGAATAATATCTTGCATGAGTTATTGTCCTACACCGCTGCCCTCACTAAAGGAAATATAGATGCGATCATTCTCCCTCGTCTTATGCGCGAACTTCCGCTTGGTGTTGCATCAGATCAGAAAGCCAGAGAAGAACATTTGATGGTGTACGACGAACCCTATCACATGCGTTGACAACCTTCGAGGGTCTGCGACTCCATTTTCTGTCTCACGGTTGACTCGTTGCCTTTCGCCAGAAAGCAATCGACAACGTAGAGAAGTAGAGTTGCTTCCGGAAATGTACATATAATGTGTCTTCCTGTTGCGCGAATCTCCTGACAGTGGATTTCATGACGGATGCCGTTCTGCCTGTTTTTCAAGGTCCTCCAGCCTTTCAAAGTATCGAAGTAAAATTCCCTAGCTGAGTCGACTCATGTTGATGAAGCGACCAAGCCTTGCATTCGCGAAGCTTTCGAATGGATGGACGGCGGTCATGGTGAGAGCGTACCTAGAAGGTATGTGCAAATTGTCAGAAGACAGGTTGACTTGAGACTACTTATTCTTGCCGAGCGGTTGAGATCTTCAAGTGAGGTAATGCACATACCTCGTTCTTCTCAAGGTTTTAAGGTCACCTTCGACTCCTGTATTTAACATCCTGTTATATGACTCCAAGTTTGCTCAGTTTGCTCAACTACTCACGGCTGCATTCACATGTCCCTCGAAGTCCAAGGTCGAACCTTGCAAGACCCAGACTGTTAAGCATCATGATGCACTTCTCATTTTAAGGGCCAGTGTACAGAATGGTGAAGTCTTTGATATTCCTGATCAGTCAAGAAAGCCTCATCTGATCGCTAATCACGCTGATGTTGATCGTACGATAGTAATTACAACCAACCTATCTGCTCCAGTGAGTCACATCAAGCGCCCTGGCACTTCCATTGCGAAGAAGTATACTATTTGAGAGTATTCCTCGGTTCCCTGGCGAGGACTTCCATTGCAAAGAAGCATAACATTCCTCGGTTTGCTGACGAAGATTGTTTGTGTCATCATTACGTTCCCACAACAGGTGCAACTTATAAAGGTCACAATCGAACAACAATCAGCTAATAATCCCTCTGCACGTTCACAAAGATCAACCTCGAACCACCTTATGTGTGACCTATTGTACAACAATCATTGAACCGTCACTGACCTCCATCGAGCAACAGATTCTACGTTTGAGGTACGACCTTGTGTTGGTTGTGAATCATGAGACAACAGTTGTCTGACTTACTGGATGTAGGCAACAATGAGCCTCCCAAGAGGCTGGACTGACGAAATCACCGATGAAGATGAAGTCAAAGAGATGCTCGAGGGTGCCACCGGCATGACAGATATCAAGGTCCTTCTGCAACAACATTTGTATGGCACTCAATATCTGTTTTCATCTGGGAACAACTTTTATTTTTGGAATACTGGAGCCGGTGATGGAGTTAAAGTTATCAAGCCGACGGGTAAGGAGGAACTTTGGAAACAGATGGACGAAGATTTCAGGAAGGTGGAAGTGGAACCGCTTGATTCATAGTATATCTGATATGCGGTATCACACTTTAAGTGTATACTATATAGGCAGCATCTGTGTGGCGCGCGAAGGAGACAGTCTGGAGATAGGACATTTAGGACATGATAAGGACTTGTGTCATCGGATCCAACAACGAGGGGCAGCTAAGTGCTACAGGTTGCAAATATATAGTTGTGTTGCGAGTTTCCCCCGCCCAGGTTAAAGACTTGCTGGAGGATTGGCAGCGGGTCAACTTGAACGTGTTCGTTCACCGATCACGCATATGCGGTTGATGTTAACTCGCATTGGCTCGGTTAGATGGATCTGGATTTGGGCGGATTACTGGTGCGTGTGATGATGATGTCGTCGCTATCGTAGACATCGATTTCTTGAATGTGGGATGGGGTTAACGTCTGGTATAGGACGCGCGCTAGGGTACAGTTGAAAAATCATTGTTTTTGACAGCGGTTGAACATCATAATAACACTATTGAGAGTCATGATCTGAGGCCTGTTGAATATCGTGAAACAATGTGTCTGAATAAACTTACTATACCTCAAAAATTCGCGACCGAGAACAACATCAACTGCCTTGCCACCGCCACCCTTATCTTTTGACGCTCCCTGCACCACCGGCGTAGTTGACGAGTCCAGATGTCAACTCGAGGCCTATTGACGCAGCAAGCGGCTATCCGATGCCCTCAATACGAGAACTCTCTTGCATGGTGTAACGTGTTTCTGCCCATAGCTATGTTGGAGGGCTGGCCATTGAACGTTGATGGACCACATATATATGCATTGCGGATCAGCAATTTCTTCTGTTAGCAAGCTCCCACTCGAAGGGATCAACGCACTGAGTCACTCGCTGCAAACAGATGAGCAATGACTTCGGTCAGCAAGGCTCGGGCTCGACCAACATACTCACATGTGAATAGATCGGTAACGTCTTCGGTCAACAAAACTCGAACTTGAACGAGGAACAACTCACATTCTATCGATTCGCCAAGTCTCCGATCAGCGAGAATAGAGCTTGAGGGAGGATCAACATATGCGCGCGTGCGACAAGGGCGTGGTAGAAACCTGATTGGGAGTAAGTTTTGAAGTAGGAGGCGAGGACTTGTGGGAAGGAGGGTTCTAGCAAAGTATGGGGACCATATTTATTAGTCCTGAAATCGGTTAGAAACGCAGGAACAGGTATTCAAAGAATGGAGGAGTAGGTCAGTCGTCTGGAACAGGGTATGTATTGATACACTAATACATGGTCATAATAAGATTACATCGATGAACGAGCGCAACGCAACGGCATTCGCAATCATACAACTGAGATGAAGCACTCGAGCTGCTGGAGGTGAGCTCTCGTGGCACTGGTGGGGGGAGGGTGTTTCTGACTCAACAGACGAGTGCTGAGTAGGATGTCGCTTGCCAGATCGAAGGGAGTTCTTCAATGCATCGATAAAGAGGGATGGGGATAGAGACACCGATGCGTCATTCTTTAAGAATTTGCCAGCTGGGCTCTGTGTTATGATCGTAGATACGAGCACAAGCAACCACGAAATAGCGATACGCACCTTTGGACTGAACTGCCCTGCTTGGAAAACTCGTGCGCTTCTTAGGGAACGGCGGACACTTCACCTTCAAGAGCAATCGATTGAGGGGACGAGGAGCCGGAAGCAGCATTTACTCTTCAGTGAGAGGGACGTCACCGAAAGCAGTCAGGGTGTGCTCATCGTCTGAGTCTGTGGACTGGCGGCGGCATCGGAGTCGACACAAACATCTGAAAAGAGACCAGGGGGATGGTAGAGGCTCACGTGCGGTGCGGTAGAGTTATGCTAAATGAGTTATCAGCAGAGAAGATCGAGGGGGGGGAATGCTCACCACTAATGATTACTTTGGAGTGGGGATGCTTATTATCTGCCAGGAAATTCTGCGACATTCATATCGCATACACAGGTGAACTATGTACCTGACTGGTCACGTCCGGAAACCACTGAATACAAGAGTCGTACCCTCTGTAAATCCAGCATCATTAATATTGTCAATTACTTTGTTGGCGTCAAAGCAACCAAGAAGCAGTGGATTGAAACGCGTAAATAAGCATCAACAACGCGGTACTCCTCAGTGCTCACGGCATTCTCCGACAACCGTCTCACCGACAAAGACTTTCTCCAAAACATGAATCCCCTTGCATACTTGCACTCGAAAGCATGCGCGGTTGTCTTTCCCTCTGACTAAAACGATATCTCTCCGACAAAATTGTCACGCGAGTCACGCTATGGTTCATCACTTTTTTTTTAAAAAAACAAACAAACAAACCCATTTATAGTCTCTTGGGGAAACCCTACTATGTCGACTCGTTACAGGGGGTGCACTCACTAGCGCTTGGCCACCGCTCCCGTCAGAAGTTGGACACTATAGAACATGTCATGACTGCAAGGTGCTGTCAGTGGAGGCGCGTTATACTAGTTCATGTGAGTTAGCTCTATAGGTTGTCTGCAGGGGTGTGATGGTGTTGTTTGTGCGCATGGGTAGGAATCCTTCCAGCGCCTGTTCAGCGCCATAATCAAGCATCTAATCGCAACGATATCTCCGCACTGCAGAATCTTATCAACCAACACCCCCGGCTCCCCTTTGGTTCCCCCTATAAACAGGTGCGGTTCAATATAATGATCTACTGACGCTTGTGAGTTCAATGACCGAGGCGAACTTCTTTCAAGCCCTCAGATAATGTTTGGCGATGCTTGCTATAGCTTTGGCATTTTGGCATGGTCAGGTCGTGCATTTGTCTTTGTCCAGATTCAGGGACCCTGACAAGGTGAAGCTTACTCCGGGAACGTGCATATAGATGTTTTTCTGTTACCCGATTCTCGTAACAGTAGATCTCCGTTCTGATTCTTTTTCAAAAGGTCACTAAGCCTCTCGAAGTGTCGGAAGTGTCACGATCACATACTTGTCTTGGTGAGCTGATCGACATGTTGAATCAAGGGCTAAGCCTGCGTTGGCGATGCTTTTAGACGGATCTTCGTTGTTCCGGGAGAACACTCCAGCAAGCGCAGCGAGGAGATCACTTGTGATTCAATAATTTTGACAAGTTGTCGGTTCACTCATCTCAGACCTTCCAAGACCCAGAGACCTGCTCTTAAGCATCATGCCTATTTGTGGTAGTGTACATAAAGGTGTCTCGGCTTTCGTCAAAGAGGACTACCAGATCATTTGCAAGTCTTCGATAATCCTTATCAGCCTCATCTAATCGCTGATTTTGATCGTACGATAGCGATTACAATCAACCTATCTACTCCAGTGAGTCACATCAAACACCTTGGCACTTCTATCGCGAAGAAGGATACTATGTAAGGGCATTCGTCGATTCGCTGGCGAGGGATGTTTGTGTCATCATTTACGTTCCTACATATAAGGTGTAACTTATAAGGGCACAATAGAACATTGATCAGCCAGTCAGATCGATCAGACCCAAAGACAATAGCGTCTCCTCCAGCGCACGTCCACAAGAATCAATCTCAACCTACCTGACAGCAACGGCAGATTCAGGATAAATACTCCCCACAATCTCCTTAAACGCCCTATCATCCTCGTACCTCTCCCTCGTCTGTGCAACGATCACATGCAACACAGGCCCCAAACTGTCTCCCCTCTCATACATATCGTCTACATCGCTCTCGAACGCGGAGGAGATACTGGTGCGTCCGCGCCTTCATACCTTCACTCAATTTCGACTCACCGTAATGTATAGATGATTCCGCAATGACAGTAATACTCATATTTGGAGAGACGCATTTTTCATCCACTTCAGCTATATCCCTAACCATCCGCGTAGCACGCATCACTCCCGCTACCCGTGCACCCCGCCCAGACGATCCGACACCCCTAAAACCACCTTTTCGTATCCTTACCAGAAAACGAACTATCAGAGAACTTGCGGCTAATACGAGAATAAAAGTCATAGCGAATAGAAAAGGAGAGGATCCACAAGTAGTGAGACGGGCGAGGGAAGTGATGTTACATTTACCGAATTCGAAACCGCGAGGGCGGAGGGTTCGAGAAGTACAAGGATACCTGTGGTATATCCAAAGTACCTGCGCTCTCCGCAAAGCAGGGCATCCAGGCAGCGGACGAGGATGGTTTCGGAATCGTAAGCGACGTCAAAGATAAAGCACACACGGTGGACGAAGTCATTTGCGATATAGAACAAGAGAATAAATATGTTCGTCGTCTCCTCATCCTACGCTGCGAACGATGATTCAGCTTGGTTCCGGTGAGATAGGTGACTTCACAATGAACCTGCTTATTATTCATCAATTAGCTACTGTTGTTATTTTCGAACGCACCTTCTATCTTCGGGACCAGCAACACTGTACTCAGGCCCAGCAGGGGTCAGTTCATCCTGTTCATGTTGCTCTCGAGCGCTGCATGGCGTCTCCGAGTTCGGTTGCTGTCAGGGAAGCTGTGGGCTCTGCTGGAGTTAATCAACACAATTTTGAAGTCACTTTACTGCACCGCCTGCGTATGTTTGAATAATTGTGGCAGTCTGGCTGATCTGTTTGTCTTTGGCAAGATTTTAATTCCAGGCAATATATCACCACTGTAGTATCAGTATGTGTACTACTGCTTGTAGGGCATCACAAAGATGAGGCGTAAATAATTACACGGTATCTGTATCCATATATCGTGAGGGTATGAACAACAACTGCTTGGAGATCTCTGGTGTTCGGAATACATACAGTTACAATATTTCGAGGGTCTTGATGTTCATCATGTTGGGGACAGAAGCCACGTCTCTGACTTGTGCAACGATATTGTAATCCGAAGCAATCCTCTTGTACTCCCCACTGCGCTGCTGCACTAACAAAAACGCGCCGAACGGCTGTCCAAGGCGAGCAATCACTCGTAATGCTCGAGAGTAAGGATCCGAATCAACCAGCTCCTGTTCTACAAGAGCACCACCTGGTGACTGATCTGACGGAGGCTCGAGTACGGTCCAATAATCATCATCGGATACATCACTCTCCGCATCATCACTCTCCGCATCGTCTGCAAAGGCAGGCGGCTCCGCAAAGGCAGGTGGCTCGAGGAGACACCGATCCCACGGACGGACAAGGAAGAACGACTGTAGAGTGCGCCTTTCTGGCGTGAACTGAATCAACTTCTCTTCGGTAGTGATCAGCAGGTCATCAAGCCTATCTGCTTTGACTCTATACGTGAAATGAGTTTCTAGGGCTGGACCACGCCTCCGTCTGATTTCTGTGACAGGGAATGTGATGCAAGGCAGACGAAGTCTGCAGTTCGCGAAGCGAGGAGGTTCCAGCTGATTAAGCTGGTCATAAAATTTTGAAGCCAGGTCCACAGCCACGGTATTTTGCAGCGAAGAGACCATCTTCCGAATCTCATCTTCAGGCAAAGACGGCAGGATGAGTGATGGAGCTGCATATGAGGAAATGTCGGCTGGAATACAACTATTAAACTGGGATGCTTGTCCGACCCAGTCCAGGGTAGAAATGTCGCCCGAGCGAGCCACGATCTCTTGCAGGAGCCGCCCAAGCGCATTTTGCTTATTCTCGCCGTAAAGGATAGGGAGTTGGACGCCGAAGATGCCAAACAATGAATATGCAATGTCTTCCGGCACAGTGGTAATGCGCATAGACACCCATCGGAGTTTCTCGCGGGCGTCTCTCGTCCCAGGTTGGAAGGCGACGAGGGCATGTGCATCTATGCCCGTCGCATCCTCCAACTCGCCCATGATTCTGGCAGACTCCTTGTGGTTGGGGGAGTCGTCACTGAGATATAGAGTCCAATCCTGTTGGTAGAAGCGGATGACTTTAGGAGCGAGGAATTCGGGGACAGTCCATCCTCGGGTATTCCAAGTGCTCTTTGTCAGTGCGCCAGGCTCGGACGAAGGCGGAGCATCCACCAGGTAGATAATTGTGAGCGCTGAATTGCGATACCACGCGAACATGGAGTTCAGTGATTTTTGGACCTCGACAGTATTTTTCTGGTCAATGCAACATGTATCAACCCACGCCCAGTGATACCCCTCATCACGAGCAATTTTGCAGAATGACTGCAACTTTATAAAACCACCAGCTGCCTTCAACTCGTACACAACCTTGTCCTGGATGTCGTGCAGCAGCGGCTCCGTTGCTTCCCACCTATGTGATAGCATGACACAACAGAAGTACGTCGCCACCGCTTCTGCGATGTGCTTTGTCGGCAGGGCTGGATGCTCCATAATCCGTAACAGAAGCTCTTTGTACTCTGTGCTGGCTTCGAACATGCGTGTCTGCAGTTCTTGGGGGCATAAGAGTCCGGTGGCGGTGTTGAGTAGACGAGGCGGTATGGTGTCGAGCTGAGTGTTAATGATCTTTCGAATGACACCTTCGGCTTCGGAGAGATCGACATACTGCTCGCGCAGGCCTGAGGAAATATTTAAGCATCTCGATGCGTGTGTTACTTAGAGCTTACATACTTCGTATTTGCGTGTCAGCAGCACTGTTCAATTTTGTGATCTCCTGTGTGAATAACTCTTCAGGCGTTTGAGCCTTGTCATCATGAAGACGTAAGATGAGATCACGAAGGGGCGGGAAATAAACGGGAAAGTACCTTTGACTTCAAGTCCTCGGGTACTTCCCACTCCGAGATGCTCATATCAGCGCCTCCGCCGAGGATGTGATTGCCGTCGATGGAGAAGGTGACACATGACACCCAGCCTGAGAGCCGGAAGATGGCGATATTTTGTTGATCTGAGAGCCGCCAGAGAAAGATATTGTTATCACCAGATGCGGAGGCGACGAGCATGCCATCAGGGTGAATGGCAATGGCAAAGATTGCGCTAGTGTGACCTGTCCAGGCATTACCGACCTGCTTCCATGTCAAGGCATCCCACTCCCGTATGGTGGGATCAATCGCACTCCCCCCTGAGACAAGACGTGTGCCATCCGGCGTCCACGCGAGTGACGTCAAGTTTTGACCTTTCAACCTTACGACGCATTCCCTGGTGCCAGAATTATAAATTTCAATGAAGCCAGATGTTGTCATCGCAAGAAGTTCGCCAGACGGCGAATACCGAACGCAGAAGACCCAACTACACGGGATTGGATCTCCTTGCAGCCGCCAGGTTGTCGTGCTCCACAGCTTTGTCATGGTTCCCTCGCCCTGTGAACCAGTGACCAGCACTGCATCATCGGGAGAAAAGTCCAACGCATAGATAAAACTGGAGTGAGCTTTGATGGGTTCAAGGGTAAGACGTTCCGTAGTTTCTCCGTGCCAGGCGATCACCTCCCCACTCTGATCACCGCTTGCTATCAATTGCCCATCGTGTGATACTACCACTCCGGTCACTTCGGCGTGATGCCCCTCCATTTTCTTCAACATAACTCCGTCCTTCAAGTCCCACAAACGAAGGGTCTTATCGTCCGAGCCCGTAACCATACGTCGTCTATCAGGGAAAACTGCTAAAGCGCGTATAACGTGTGTATGATCTTCAAACTCTCGATCAGGTGTGGTGTTTGGAATGAGTTGCGACATTCTAATGGAGGTTGATGGTACTGGGCACGGTCGAGGTGGACTTGGGTGGAGGAATTGTGGGCGTCTGGCTGCTGCACAGGTGCGTGCACTGCGCGCTCACAGGCTGCATTTAGTATCTTCCAGGCACCACCGAGACAGGGCAGGTTCATCCATTAAGTACATAACGGCTTGTAGCTGTCATCTATAGTGCAGTCGGTACTTCTCGGCTCTCGAATCTGGCTGATAGTGGCAGTGCTTACGGCCGCGAAGGTAAGTATATTGTGCAGGTTATTTTCCCACACCGCTGCCCCCACTCGAGGAAATATAGATGTGATCATTCTCACTCATCTTATGCACGGACTTCTACTTCATGTTGCCCCAGAAAAGATCGTCTAACGATTTACGACGAGCTCCCAATTGCATATTCGAGCCTGTCTGCTGTTCCACGCTCTGTCTCGTGAACCATTCAATGCCGTTCGCAGGAAAGCAGTCAACATAGTGCGATCTCACAAATGACTCCAGATCTCGGAGACACGCTGCAGGCCCGGATATTGCCCATGACGCAGACAGGTGGAGCTAGGAGGGAATGTTTTCCTTCCACTTGTCTGGCTAGGGGTGACAATGTGAAGCTGGCTCCGGGAACGCGCCTATAGGTGTTTTCCTTTTACCCAAATTTCGTAACAGTATATCTCCGTTCTGATTAATCTGCAAAAAGGTCACCAAGCCTTCTCGAAGCATCGAGGTAACATGTGAGTTGATCAACATGTTCAATCAAGGCTAACTCGGCTAAGCCTGTGTTGGCGATGGTTTCGGATGAATCTTTTTTGTTTCAAGAACTCCAGCAAGCGGAGCGATGAGTCAACATTGAACGAGGAGCACACTTCGGATTCAATAATTATGACAAATTGTCGTTTCGCTCATCCAAGACTTTCAAGACCCAGAGACCTACCGTTAAGCATCATAACGACTCCCTATTTGGGCAGCTTTCACCAACAAAGACTGCCAGTTCATTTGCAAGTCTTCGATAATCTTCATCCAATCACTGATCATACTGATTTTTATTGTACAAGTGAGTCACATCAATAACTACCCCGTACGCACTGGCACTTCCATTGCTAAGTACTACGTAAGAGCATTCCTCGATTTGTTGGCGAGGTACGTTTGTGTTATCATTAAATTCCTACATATAAGTGTGACTTATAGAGGGCGCAATCGATCAATGATCAACTATCGGATCGATCACCCAAAGCTAATAACCTCTTCCTCTGCACGTCCACGACGATCAACCTCAACCTACCTTATGGCAGTACGTGTCACCTATCGTACAACATTCATTGAACCATCACTGACCTCCCTCGCATCCATAGACTGACTCTACCTCTGAGGTGTGCCCTCGCAGCGGTTGTAAATCATGAGACGACAGTTGTTTTCTAACTTGCTGAATGCAGGCGGCAATGACTCCGTCAAAAGGCTAGGCTGACAAAATCCCCGACGGAAAAAGCGTCAAGGTCGTGTTCGGGATTACCACAGGCAAGACTGGTATCAACGTCATTCTGGCGGAAGCTCAATGTTGAACCCGAGAGGGTGTAGTTACCCCGCCGAGGGGTGAGGAGCAACTTTTGAATCAAATATACAATGATATCCCGAAGGCGCAAGTGATTCTGTTCTGATATATGGAACAATGCAGTATCGATCTAAACGCTGCGTAAACACATCTGAACCTGCTTCTTAGCGCTCATGAACGAGGCAGACTGGACACTGATAGGACGTGATGAGGATTCGCATCATTATTTTGTATTTATACAATGATACAGCATGGTTATAATACGATTGCATTGATGCACAAGAGGCGTGCACCTCTCAATCATCGACATCCCACTTCGGAATTGGCAACCTGGGAGGCAGTTTCCTCCAGCCCTTGGCTGGTTCGGGGGCCTCGGCGACGGAAGGAACAGCCTTTAAAATGACTGGTTGTCCCGATTCGCAGTCATACGAAGCGCTCGAGCTGCTGGAGGTGCGCTCTCGTGGCTCTGTGGAGGCAGTTACATGAGGTCCGGTTTCTGGCTCGACAGCGTCTAATTGTGAGCGCTGAGTAGCACGTCGCTTGCCAGATCGAAGAGAGTTCTTCAAAGCATCGACAAAGAAGGAAGGGGATAGAGGTGACGGTGAAGAAATCAATAGTTTATTCTTCAAGAATTTTCCAGCCGGGCTCTGTCGTATGACCGTAAATACGAGCACAAGTAACCATGTCATAGCGATACGCACCTTTAGATCGAACTGCCCTTCTTGAAGACTTGTACGCTTCATAGGGAACGACGGACGCCTGACCTTCAAGCGCAATCGATTAAGGGGGCGATGAGGTGAGCGAATGATTTGCTCTTCGGAAACATCGCCGAAAGCAGTAAGGGTGTGCTCGTCTTCTGAGTCTGTGGTGGCATCGGACTCGGCGGGAGCGTCTGCAGAGAGGCTAGGGGGATTGTATAGGCTCACGTGCAGTGTAGTAGAGTTAGGCTAAACGAGTTGTCAGCGGAGAAGATGGAGGGGAAGATGAATATGCTCACCATTGAACTTTGGAGTGGGGATGCTTATCTGCCAGGAAATTCTGCGCATTTATACTGGGCATCTCAAGCATCCACAGGTAAACTGTGTAAGTAACTGGCCACAGAAATCATCGAACACAATAATTATACCCTCTGCAAATCTAGTAGCATCGCTCGGAATCGTCAATTGCTTTGTTCACGTCAAAGCAAAGTGTGGATGATTGAAACGCGTAAACAAGCATCAACAACGCGGTCGATGTGCTCCCGTCTACTCTATCGTGGTTCACTGTCCCTACCAGACTCGTACCTGCTCCTCGATGGCCTCACCTTCTCTGCAAATCTCGATAACAAGGACCTCCTCCACAATCCCCTCGCACTTGCACTCGAAAGTATGCGCGGTCGCCCCTCCCTCCGACTAAAAGGTACAGAATTACTCAAGAACTTGTGCATAGACAGTTCAGATGACGTTTGTGTGTATGTGAGCCATTCATACCCCATCACACACCAACTCACAACCTACAGGGACATCCATCCATCCGCTACCCTATCTCGCGTCTACTTTGAAAACATACTCTGCTTATCACGTCTCTCTCCTGAGGGACGGACGGAGATTGGTGTGCGTGTCGCCTTGGGAGATACTGGTGCGTTCGGATTCTTTCACTTGATTCCCACTCACCGTGATTCATAGATGGTCCCGCAACGACCGAAATGCTTATATTCGGAGAGACTCTGCCTACCTCGACGACTCCATCCCTAACCATCCGTGTAGCACGTATCATCCCCGCTACCCGTGGCCCCCGCCCAGACGACCCCACACCCCGAAAACCGCCTCTTCACCTTTTCACCAGCAAACAAACCATCGGAGAACTCGCGGCAAACACTAGGATAATGGTCGATGCTGCGAATGGAAAAGGAGAGGGTTCGGAAGTGGTGAGACGGGCGAAGGAAGTGATGTTACATTTACCGAATTCGAAACCGCGAGGGCGGGGGAAGGACAGGGACAAGGAAACAGGTGGTATATTCAAAGTGCCCGCTCCTCCCGCAAAGAAAACCAGCCATGCAGCGGATGGAGACGTCTTCGGACCCGTAAGCGATTATAAAGGTAAAACCCGCGCAGTAGACGAGGAAATCAGCGATATAGAGCAGGAGAATAAATATGTTTGTCCTTCCCTCGTCCTACGCATCTGTGCACCCAACATTGCACTCCACAGATCATCAAGAAATTCACCGTCAGACGCCTTGACGCAGTCGGCGTATCGAAGGCGCATCTGGAGTTTAAGGATATATTTGGGTTCGTGTATCGTGGTACGGCGTTCGCTCTCGTATGTAATTACTTTCCTCTTCGTGACCGCGTGCTTATTATTGTCTCAGAGAGCCACGATAAAGAAATCACCTGTTAGTGCGCTAGCTTTGGACACCCTTGTGGAGGCACACATTAAACTTTATACCACATCACCTACTTGAGAGGAAGGACAGCTGGACTCCCACTGTTGGAAGACTGTAGATGGTAAAATCAAGGACGAGCATGGAATTAGATACCCGCATAAATCAAGAAGGAACGTCTTCCTTCTGTTGTGGTCTGACTACGGGAGACTAGGACCTCATGTGCCTCAAATTGCAACTACACAGTAACCAGTCGCACCGCGAGCTCACCCTCCTTGCGCAAATAGGAGATATGATGAAGGACTGGCGCTGCGGGTCAATACCTTAATTAACACCTGGTGGATACACTAAGTATAGGGGTAGTGGCCTAACTTATAAGGTCCTCGCATCATCATCGATGCATCGATCAGAGCCACAGCCAATAACATCTTTCCCTCTACACGCCCACAAAAATCTACCTAGTGATGGCAGTATGTATGACCCTATTGCATGCGATTGTCCGAAAATCATTGAACCATCACTTCCATAGACAGCAACAGATTCTAGTACCACCTCTAAGGTGCGACCTCGCAGCGGCTGTGAATCATGAGACGACAATCGTCCAACTTGCTGAACGTAGACGATGACGACACTAAGCCCCAAAAAGGCTGGACTGACAAATTCGTTCATGAAGACAGTCAAAGGAATACTCGTGGAGTCCACTGGCAAGCGATGGCCAAAGGACAGTATCGGGGACATTCTGAAACACGTGCGCGGCCCTCAACATGGGTTTTCCTCTGAGAGATACTTTTACTTGTGGAACTATGAAAACGATGAGGGAGCTATATTAACTAAAACGAAAGGAGGAAATTAGAAACAGATGAACGCTGATTTCATGAAGCTGGAAGTAGAGATGCTGGAGCCACTCAAGTACTCATCTGGTAAGTACTATATCACACTCTAAGCGTGTACCATGTAAACACATCTACGATGTTAAACCCGTCGATGATGTGCTACCCAAGGTCATACATGACCAGATAATACTACTATCATAAAAAGCGCAGGACAGAAAGTGGACGGAATAAAAACAGTCGATACATATTAATTAGCGTGATAAGATATGCGTCAAGGCTCCAGAGCTGCAGCAAAACCAACGGCGCAAGCACCTAAGCGCCACCCCCTATAACAGCGGCAGCGGCAGGTCCAGGATAAACACTCCCAACAATCTCTTTAAACGCCCTATCATCCTCATACCGCTCCCTCGACTGTGTGACGATCACATGCAACACAGGCCCCAAACTGTCCTCCCTCTCATGCATATCGTTTACATCGCTCTCGAACGCGGAGGATGTGCTGAAACAGTTTAACGCTTGGAGCACCGGGCTCGTGGGGCGCGAAGGGGGGTTGGAGCGTGGTAGTTCGCACAAAGAAGCAGAGGGAGAATGAGAGGTAGACGGAGGTGGCGAGCGCGAGAACATCCGCGTAAGTGTCATCTGTGTTCGAGATGGCCTTCGAGATGGTGTACGATTGGGATTGGGATTAGCACGGATGATAGTACGCGTAACCACGATACCGTCGACTTCTTGAGTGTGTGATTGGGGGACATCAACACCAGACGTAGGAGAAGACACGCGCGTATCTGTCGTGGAAGTAGGAGTAGATGTGGGTGTAGAGGAGCGCGACGCAAACCCTCCCTCCGATTCCAAATCTCCATCTCCCGCCGAAAGAGGAACGACAACAACTTCATGATCTGGCCACACAGCACCCACAGCCGCTCGCGGGCGAGTTCTGATGCAAAGGCCCTGCCCCATTGTCAGTTTGAAAGTGCCTGTTTGAGATGGCGAGGTTTTTTTCTGTAGAATGAATGGTGAGTGTTGATGTTACGAGAGAAGTTGCAAAAATGAAATGAGATATTTACCATGCTGCGCCGCAGCGGGTCGAAACGTTGTGCGTCCATGGGGTCGAAACGTGCAGTATCCATTTTCATGTCTATTCCCATGGCCATGTCTATGTCTATATGCAATGAGACAGATCCAGAGCTATCAAATACCAGCTAGAATATCGGATTGCCCGTCGCGAGAGGAAGGGAACGATGTCATCTTCACCATAGCGAAGGAGGGATTTAAGCAAAACGTGCGGTTCACAGCTGTGGACACAAGTAAGTGTGGAAGAAAAGCGCCGCCACACACCGTGACTGTGCCACCGGCGTTTCTTTTTGGTAAAGTGGCTTTGGCGTTCATCCATCCACAGCCCTCGCTTTGTGTGGTGGTGATGAAAAGCGAGGACATACGAGTATTTAATCCGCGGGTTTGAAAACCTGATCCGCAATAGAATTTGTCGTCCAACCGAGCGGAAGAGGTGCCACGCGTTAGTCGCTTGCTTATCATGAATCAACAGGTCTGTGACCACGTTCTTCCCTCGTGCGGTCGTCGTGCTGACTATAACATGTCTTCTGTCTTCCATGACGATTCGAACCTGTTCACAGATATCCCACGCACAATTCACGTACGAGCTTCGCAATGGGCCTGGGCCGTCGCATGCGCAGCTTGATGGGACCGAACCTGAGTTTGAGATACGGAGAGCAAGGAGGGTGGTGATGCCAAGGGAGCTGGCGCGGTTGGTCGTGGTGAGTGTCGGGGATTGAGAATCATAGAGTCGTGGTGCTTACTGTGACTGTGATGTAGGTGCCACCCAGACACGTGGGTGATTGCAATCGTGTCCAAGGGTGCCAAGATGATGCTGGCACGAGATGACTTGCCTACCCAGTGCAGCGTGGTTACAACGCGTTGACAGCTGAAGACTTCGCTCAGTATAATTTTTTGATTCCTGATGCAGGTTATCGGAATTTCGTATCCACTATTATACAAAGTATTTGTAGCATTGACGTTACGTATAAATGAACGTTCGTTATGATGACTTACGGTTTCGTACTTGTAAAAATTCCTGCCCAACGCCACGGCGTATGTCCAAGCCCGTTAGTTTTGCCCAAAAGTTTAGAGTGTAGTTGTAGATCTTCTCCAGGTTCGGATCCCTGCTGATTTACTACTTGTATCGTGATCCGCGGGCCTTGATGGAAATCAAAGTCCACAATTCTGCTGCACAAAAAACAGCCTCACCCGTTGCAGATTCAAGGGTGTAGTGTTGGAAGAGATGTCCTGCAACCTCCCCGATCGAGTCGATGCTGGAGAGGGTAACAAAACATCTTCTCAGACGCCTCATCTGCACGCATTATCGACTCTCGGTATCGCGTGACCGGGGATAGGGACGTCGGGCACGAGCTACAGGGAGATCGTCTACGAGGTGGATCGGAGGAACTGATCAACCGTCAAGGCCAACTTGGGTGAACAATTGTTTGGCAAAGGCTTCGGATACAAACAATGTTCTAAATTGGGCTATTACAAGTTCAACGCCCTCGAGCTTGCCGGATTTGGACTGGTACGTATGATGATAGCCGTACTTATTATTTCCCGTGGAGTTCCATGGTCACCGAAGACCAGATCTTAGCTAGTCTCCCCTATGTAGCCAGACCATATGACATACTGGGTCCTGCTTGATTATGGATCTGGGCACTGTGGGCACTGGCAGGACCTTGTGTGCTTCGAATCAGATTGCAATGCAGCTATGCAGTAGAACTCACACCTTACGAGAATCGGAGATGCACTGAAGTACCGACGGGTCAAATTTTGTCATCATCACTCGATGACTAGCTCCCGAAAAACCTTGAACTCGAGAAAACTTTTATCAGTTCTTGAACTACTAGTACATAAATGATAGTAGGGGGGCTGGCCATGATGTGGTCGACAAACCCGCAGCCATTCCAACTCCCCACCGGGCGCCACCATCGTCAAGTCAAGTCAACCTATTGAAGATGATACGGAACCTTCTGCGCGAAATGTATGTATAGAATTACGAGGGCGCTTTGAAATTAGGGTCCTTGAACCTCAACGCCTGGACAAGATGGGCGCAATTTGCACAGGGATCCGCAAATACACCAGTCGGTTTGAAATACTCAAACTTGTCTCCCACTTTATCAGGGAGTATCAACTTTGGCTTGAAGGCAAATCCTTGAGCAGTTGCAGCATCGACGCTACCGAGAACTCTGTTGAGACGATGAATATTTCGGGCGCATTAGATGGAAAAGAGAAAAAACTCACGCCTTAATAAACAAGAATGGGATGGTCTCGGCGCAGTGCCCAAAATACTGCGGGTTCGGGCTCGTTACCAAAGTCTTGCCTCGCATGTTTTTGTCAAGCAAGCCAGAGTCGATGAGAACTTGTTCCCTCCTCAAGCGCGCTGCATTCTTCTGCTGTGCAAGCCCTTGACCATCGAGAGTGGCCGATATACAAATGCGTGTAACCTTATCTTTCCCTTGTTTTTGCTCGAACCATGTCATCTGGATCATCCCAGGGTCGTGGTCAAAGGGAAGGTTGACCTCGGTTAGTCGACGCCAGAAAACGGAGTAGAGACACGCGAGGGGGTAATAGTAGTTCTTTGTGGTTGCGGCGGCCGGCGAAGTTCCGGTAACAGAGAAGATCCATCCGACGAGATCAAAAATGGTTTCGAGGCGGAATTCCTTGTGCTGGTACGTAGCATGCAACTCAGAATCTAGAAATATTCTTTTCTTTTTATCGTTGTTGTTGCTGATGTGAGTGAATTGAATAAAGTTAGAGACTACCACTGCGAGCGATGATCACGATCGCTCAGACTTACACAAGCTTCTTGATTGCGTCCACTACCTTCTTGAAACTTGCTTGGGCAGACGCTTCGACATTGTAACCTCCTGTCTTTGGCCCAGGCTTATGCTCGACATCGTCGAAGAAGCCTAATATCTATGCATTGGGAAATTTAGCGCAATGAGTCATGTTTTATCCCACTCGACTCACATCGCCCTTGTTCCAGTCAAACGCAGACTTCTTCCCCTTGACTTGATTCATTTCCACCTTGTTGTTAAACGCTGCTTTAAGGTCAGACGCCGTTGATGCGGCACGATCCATTGACACTGCCTCCATGCTGTGACAATACAGTGTAAGCGCGAAAACGACAAGAAAAACCCTACACTAGCCTTGCCACGATTTCCTGTTGTATTGGAGTCCTGACGTTGAACATTAACACTTCAACTTTTTGTAGTAGGCAGAAGCGCTCGCAGGGTCTAGGCGATTTGTCTTTTTCAGCTCGGATCTTGAATGTCAAGAATCTGTGGGTGGACTTACAATGGCCTACCCACGTCACATTACTGAATACAAAGATGCCATCTTTGAAATAGCCGGTCTGGGGCGTGGCCCTAGACTGACTAAATCTCCGACTTTCTGATCTCCTGGAGGACATCTTTGAAATGGCCAGTCTGGGGCAAAGTCTGTGCCAAAGTGTAGGTGCACGGAAGGCACATAGGAGGCCATCTTTGAAATAGATGGCCTGGGGCCAAGTCTGGGTCAAAGTGTGGGTGCGCGGCGGTCCACTGGTGCCTCCTAGCAGAGTATGGAATTAACTGTTGTGGCTAGGGGAGGAATAGCGATAAAGACACCATGGGGGTTACGATGCGCGCAAATCCACGCGGAAGAGGACAGGATGGGCGGGCACGAAAGGATGCGAGCGGGCGAGACAGACGTGCGAGGAAAACGGCAGGCATTAGGAGATGTATGATGACGGGTTGACGGGACTACGACATGCTGGCGTCATCAATCTAGAATTACACTCCACTCGACTTCGCCGAGCTTGTCGCACACATACGTTGTCCCTGAATTTGGCCCGCACTTGGCTCCATACGTGCCACCGGACTGCCTCAATCGACGAAATCTCCGACTTTCTGAAGGGAAGTTACCCCAGTGATAGTTCCATTTGAAATGAAGTTACTTACGAACCATTCCTCGCCATTTCGTTGTGACACCGGTATTTGTCCGGAGACGAGTCATATCAATGACTACTACTTACGCCCCAGCAGCCCATCCCTCGGTTTTCCGCGAGGAATGTTTGTCGGTGATAAGAGGTCTAGAGCAGAAACGCATTGAGCAAGATACACATGATCATGTAATCAGATTGAAATACCTGGCGTAACTTATAAGGTCGAGTCACAACCGAACAGCGACCAACTAGATCGATCCCAAATTAATAACCTCTTCCTCTACACGTCCACGCAGAACCTCGATCTGATATGATGGCAGTATGTGTTATCGTATGACAATCATTGAACCGTCACTTATCTCCCGCAGACAGGAACAGATTCTGCCTCTGAGGTGCGAGCTCGCAGCGGTTTTGAAATCACGAGACAACACTTGTCTGACTTGTTGAATACAGGCGACAGTGAGCGCCCCAAAAGGCTGGACTGACAAAATCGTTGCCGAAGTCAAAGTCAAAACCATGCTCGCGACTTCCATTGGAAAGCCAGTTGCCACTATCAAGGATATTCTGGAACAAGTGCACGGCGATCAATATGTGTTTAGCTCTGGGACCGACTTTTATTTTTGGAATTGTGCAAGCGATGAGGGAGCTGTAGTCACTGACCCGAAGGGTAAAGATAAACTTTGGAAGCAGATGGGCACCGATATCACGAAGGTGAAAGTGAAGCAGCTTTGAAATATATCTCCTATTCCAAGTGTGTTACTCTACGTAAACACATGTACGATGTTGAACCTGTCGATAATATGAAAACAAAGCGCCCCGATAGTCATACACTACTTACCTGATATATTTGGCTCCCCAAAGACCTTGGACTTGACGACGTCGGCATTCTTGGCATTATGGAGGAGGAGGAGTGGACATTAGGACGCGATAAGGTCTGTATCATCATCTCCACGATCAGATCAAACGAGGGGCAGGTGAAAGCTACAAATTGCAGCTATATAGAGGATCTGAGAATCGGAGTCTCGCGGTGCTTCCTGTGACTGTGAATGCGACGTAGGTGCCCTCTAGACACGCAGCAGGTGCTTGGTATCATGCCCCGGCGTGCGACGATAATACTGCCAGAGGAGATGACTCGCCTACCTGGGGCAACGTAGCCACGAGGCGTCGACAGCCGAAGTGTTCGTTCCAGACGATATCTTGAGTGGTGGTGCTGGTTATTGGTGTTTTATACCCACTATCATAAAGAATAGTTGTAGCATTAACGTTATGTAGCCAATGGACGTCCTTTTATTATGACTTACAGGTTCGTACTTCGAAACATTCCTGCCTCCGCCGCTTTGCCCAGAAATTCCGAGTTGTGGTTGGAGATGCGTCTTCAGGCACGAATCCCTGCTAATATACTTTTACCGCATATCGTAGCATATTCTCAATCCACATAAAATACATATGCTCCTCCGTATACTCGATATCAAGCCAGAAAACATCTACGAGGCAGTTCTCCTCATCAAATCTCGTCTGCACGCCGTGTACGTCGTCTGAACTGACATGGTTCCACCTGCACTGGCGATACCCGAGCGCGCAAGGAGAGGCGCGGTGCCTGTAAGACGCGTATACTGCTTGGATATGTCTTCGAGATGGGTCCTGGGATCAATAACACGTCGAAATACTGGATTCTGATGTCCGGTGCATTTCCACGTCTTTCTTGTGTGTATGCGAGATGTTGATCCAAGTTGCTGGAGCGAGCGCGTCGAAGACTGCGAATGTTGATTAAGCGGTATGTATGCATGAGTGGGATGGAGCTGTATAAGGATACGGAGGAGTCCGAGAGGTATTCGAAGACGTCTGCACTGTGGAGACGGAAGGGGTCTGTGTATCGTCACATTGGGGCTTGTTGTGAGGAGTAGATTGTGGCGTGTTTGGGACGCCGTAGGTAGACGTGTGAGTGGTTGGGGAAAGTGATGTCGAGGGAGAGAGATTCGGATACTGAAGGCACGGGCTAGTATTCTCAATGTTGAGCACAAAACGTACCTTTGGGTTTAGTTTCGGTCCACGAAGAATAGGTTTCATACCAGGCATCTGTATCACCCTCAAACTACGCTGCAGGGTTTACCTGCAAGACGTTGTGACCTTCGCCTTCGATACGCTCTTCTGGTTTAGAATCCTCCGTTGTTCTGAAATGCTCCAACGCAGCCACCCACATCCAGTCAGCAAGACCTATTTTTTGCCGCCTCGGAAAGGTGAGATTTTGAGCGGGTTAAAATCGACGAAGGGCTCCAGGCTCCAGGCAGAAATATGATTGGGTTCTTAGTCCTAGAAGTCAGTTGGAAACGCGTGTACTGAGTATCTGAAGAGTAAGTACTACTGGTCTGTTGTGTGCTTAGTAATCAGGAAGTTGTTTGGCAAAAGCCTTGGATCCAAACAACCGCCGTTCGAGCAAACACACTTAAGGTTCCGTATATTCGACTGACATTTTCAAATACAAAAAGACAAGGATAGCTTCCATCATCGCATCCAACATTCAGTGGTGCTTTATAATTAGCTCCCATCAAACTCTTCAGGCCTCCCTGCGGTGCTCAGACGGCTTAAAGCATGCAATTGCAGCAATCCACCAACGACAACACCTAATTTTGGTGTTGGTGTGAACGATAGTAGTCGGACCCAGACTGAACGTTGGACGCTGATCCCGTCAGAATTGTGCTTTGTTGTCGTGGGGCACGGGCGCGGATTTGAAACTACTCGCCTAGTCGTAGTCGTTACTTGAGTGATCAGGCATGGTCGTGTAAATTGGGTTTCAAGTCGTGATAGCTGAATATGGGATTAGTCCGCGCACTGCTACTCGTACTAAGTATAGAACGGAGGCGGCCTGAATTAGTGAAGGCAAGGGTGTCAAGCGAATGCGGGGTTGTGGGGGAGGATGAAAGGGTATCGATGATTTAGGACAGAAGTACTAGTGCTGCATGAAATGAATTGCAGGTCTCCAGCGTACTTCTGCTTCGAAGGAATCATGGAGATCTATGTATGTATGTATGTATATGTACGTCGTCAAGGGATAAACGAAAACTGCGTTGAAAAAACACTACAATATCTCTACGGTCCTGACGTCCATCATACTGTGGATAGAAGCCCCGTCTTTGACTTGGGCACTGATATTACGATCTGAAGCGATCCTCTGGTATTCTCCGCCGGGCTGCCGAGCGAGTAAAAATGCGCTGAACGGCTGTCCAAGACGAACCATCAATCGCAAGGCTCGCAAGTGAGATTCCGAATTAACCAGCTCCTCTTCTCCAGACGAACTACAGGGCGATTCGTCAGAGTCGTCTAACGGAGACTCGGGGTCGGACAAATCTCCCAAACTCTCCGCATTATCCGCAAAGGCAGACTGCTCTGTGAAGTTAGGCAGCTCAAGGAGACGTCGATCCCACGGACGGACAAGCAGGAATGTCTGCTGAGAGGGCTTTGTCCGCGAAACCGGATTCAATTGTGTCGTGGTGATCTGCAGGTCTTGAAGCCCGTGTGCCTTCACTCTGTATGCCTGATCTCGGGACCGCCACTTGGCTTCCGTAACAGGGAATACAATGCAAGAAAGATGCAACCGGCGGTGCGCGAAGCGAGAAGCACTCAGGTGGTCAAGTGTCTGATACAGCCTCGAGGCCGATTCTGGAGCCACAGCACTTCGCAGCGAGGACACCGATGACTCAATCTCATCTTCGGATAGAGATGGCACATGAAATGGTGGAGCGTTATATGAACTAATGTCTGCTGGTAGACAGCTGTTGAACGTGGATGGTTGTCCGACCCAATCCAGGGCAGTTATGTCGCCCGACTGAGCTATAATTTCCTGTAAGAGCCGCCCAAGCGCATTTTGCTTGTTCTCGCCATAAAGGATAGGTAGCTGGACACCGAAAATGCCGAATAATGAGTATGCAATGTCTTCTGGCACGGTGGTGACACGCGTAGACGCCCATCGGAGTTTCTCTCGGGCGTCTCTCATTCCCGGTTGGAAGGCGACGAGCGCGCGTGCATCTATGCCCGTCGCACGCTCCAATTCACCCATGATCTTCTCGGACTCCTTATGGTTGTGGGAGTGGTCGTCGAGATACGGAGTCCAATCCTGCTGGTAGAACCGGATGACTTTTGGGGCGAGGAATTCCGGGACGGTCCATCCCCGGGTGTTCCACGCGCTCTTCGCCAGTGCGCCAGACTTGGACAAAGGCAAGACATCTGATAGGTAGACAGCTGTGAGCGCTGAGTCGTGATACCAGCCAAACATAGAGTTCAGTGATTTTTGGACCTCAATGTTGTTATGCTGATCGATGCAACAAGAGTCGACCCATGCCCAGTGATAGTCCGCCTTACGAGCCATGTCGCAGAATGACTGCAACTTCACAAGACTGCCAGCTGCCTCTAACTCGTATACAACCTTGCCCTTGATGTCCGGCAGCAGCGGCTCCTTCTCGTCCCATTTATGGGATAACATGACACAACGGAAGTACGCCGCCACCGCTTCCGTGATGTGTTCCGCTCTGAGTTCAGGGTGCTTCATAGTCGACGACAGAAGCTCTTTGTACTCTGTTCTCGTTTTGAAGGCGCTAATCTGCGCTTCTCGGTCACATAGAAGTCCGGTGGCAGTGTTGAGTAAACGCAGTGGGATAATATTGAGTTGAACGTGAATGGCCTTTTGAATGACAGCTGCTGCTTCGGAGGGATTGATGTACTGCTCGCGCAGCTCTGCGGAAAGAGTTGAGCATCATGACGTACAGGTTACTTGTAGCTTACTTTGTATTTGCGTGTCAGTGGCACTTTCCAATTTCGAGATCATCATTTCAAAGGCCTCGATGGCTTCATCGTAGCGCTGGGTTCGGTGAAGCGCTGTATGCTTCACCTCGTATCCAACGTGAGATGAGGGGTTTAGTTCGATAACCTATGTATAGCTAAAGGGAGCATTGGCTACGAAAAGCTAGATGTCATCGCACCTTTTGCGCATCGAGAAGCGCATCGTCCCATAGCCTTTTTTCCAATTTCGCTTTACTGCGATTTGCAAAGATCACGTCGTTCGCAGAATCCATATCGATAACCACAGAGTATAGCTCAATAGCCGTGTCATAGTCACTTGCAGCGAGAGCTGTATCTCCGTTGGCAAGACAGAGCATGCTGCATTCTTGCGTGAAAACTGAGTAAAATGCGGGTGAGAATTCAAGTTGATGTGGCATTACTGAAGACTTGCCAGTCGACCAATCGAGGCAGCTGGCCTTCGTAGCTTCGTCGCACATATCCATCATGAGCTGATGTGATTCGAGGGCTTCACGTATTCTACCTGCCCGTACGAGGGCATCACATCGTTTCTGGTTTGCGATTTGCCACAATGACTCAAGGTCCAACCCAAACAGCTACAAAAAGCATGTGGTGGAGCATGAAAAGGACGTTTCGGTTACATTACATCAACGTACCACCACCAAGTCGTCGTAATATACGAAGTGAATGACCGACCCTGATGAGAAAGCGCCGGAGTGGATAGCGGCAGCAAAATGGTTAGCAGCTTCGTCGTGGCGCGAGCCATTCGATGCATCGACTCCGAGCTGAACACATAGATATGCCTAATGTGTGAATCAGAAAACGGTTTCAATGTACGAAACCTGTGCTTGATTAAGGCACTCACTTCTACGACACGATATGCAAGAGCATCATGATTCGGACAAGCTGCAGCCAGCTGTTGGACAAGCTGCATTGCCTCCTGATGTTTGTTTGCACCAAATAGTGCTATGGCCTGAAAACCGTAATGAAATAAGGAAGCTGCGAGAAAATTTAACATGCCTTAACCAAGAAAAGGAAATGAACGGTTTTTAAATCTTCGTTCGTGAAAATAGAGGCAACGTCAAATGCTGTCCTCGCGTCCCGGACCTGCCCTTTTCCGCATAGGGCAATGCCCTTCGAGATATAACCTGTCAAGGAGGGCTGGATGGTGATGGACTGTGTTACGACGAAAGTTAGCATAAGGAAGCAATGCTGGGTCAGTCAATATCACCTTTATTGCGTCGTCAAGCGCGTGGTCCCAGTCGTGTTTTCGCGCCATGACAAATGAACGATTGGCATACGAGGTGTAGTTTTTTGCATCGGCGTCGATCTCTTGAGTGAATAAAATTTCAGCGCTAGATAAGTCCCCCGCGATGCATGCGTCGCGGGCAGTGGTAGTGTTGACGGAGAGAATCTGTGACGTGAAACATGCTCGAGTTGCATTATCAGAGTCAAGGATGGAAACATGCCTCTAAATTCACGCCCTTGGGTGTCTCCCACTGCGAGATCATGTTATCTCCACCTCCGCTGAGGATATGCCTGCCGTCCGTGGAGAAAGTGACACATGCTGCCCAACCTGAGTGCTTGAACGTGGCGATGGTTTCTCGATCTGAGAGCCGGCAGAGTCGGACATGATCATGAGATACGGAAGCGACATGGGTGCCCGTAGGATGAATGGCAATGTTGTAGACATGGTTATCGTGGCTCGCCTGACAAGGACTACCGACCTGTGTCCAAGTTGATGTATCCCACTCCCGTATGGTCGGATCCATTTCATCGCCCCCTGAGAGAAGGCGTTTGCCATCGGGCGTCCACGCGAGTGCGAAGTTCCGTCCTGTGTGACCCTTGAAGTGTGCGACGCGTTTGCTTGCGTCTGAATTATAAATTTCGATATCGTTGACTGTTGCGATGGCAAGAAGTTCGCCAGACGGTGAATACCGAGTGCACCAGACCCCACCACTACATCGCATCGGACTTCCTTGCATCTCCCAGGTTTTTGTGTTCCACAACTTCGTCGTTTTGTCTTCTGAACCAGTGACCAGCACTGTACCATCGGGTGAAAACTCTAGTGACAAGATCCGATGGGAGTGGGCTTTGATAGCTTGGATGAGAGGTTCTCCGGTTTCTCCGTGCCAGGCGATGAGCTCTCCGTTCAAATCAGCGCTTGCTATCATTTGCCCGTCTCGTGATACCCCCAATCCGTACACCGATCCATGATGTCCCTCCATCTTCTTCAACACTACACCTGTCCTCAAGTCCCATAGACGAAGCGTCTTGTCGAACGAGCATGTGACCATCCGTCGTCTATCGGGGGAGACTGCTACACCCCATATAGCGTTTGTGTGATCTTTAAAAACTCGAAGGGGTGTGGTACTTGGAATGAGTTGTGACATTTTATTTAGGGTACGGACGAAAAGTGGGTTGTTAATAACACTGCTAAGAAAGGTGTGTTATTAACATGTTATTAACATGTTAATAACAGGCACACGGCCGTGGGGGGGTGACATGGTGCTAATAAGTCTATTGACCCCCATAGTCTTTGTGAGTCGCCTTCCGACCTTCTGCTGTTCCTCGCAGATCATTGACTTAGAAGTTTGCAACGCAAATCTTGCAGAGAAGCAAGCTGTTGTCTGACATGGGACTCGAGTGTCTCGCAATGAAGTTTTCAACTTGTTTTCCCTCCCTCTTGCACCAGTCGAGCACTCGAAATGGCTGACATCGTCGACACAAAAGCCTCAGATGATATTCTCATTATTCCTGTATCAGTGCAATCTATTATTCTCCCAGACAAGAATCTGTCTGTCTCGTCATTCCTTCAATTCTCACTCCCGTCAGCTTCAATTACCACTGCTCCGCCATTGTGCAAATACTTTAGCACTGACTCCCCACCTGAGGACAGCTTATATCTCGATTATCTCCGCACGCAGCCGCTTCCCCAGCTTGCGGTTCTGCACAAGCTCCTAGAAGGGGTGCAACATGCAATATCGGGTGGTAGCCGGTCTATTATCTATGCCCATGCCGACATCGAACAACCTTTTCCATTCTGGATTCTGACATTTTGGCACCAAGCCTATACTCTCTTGGACGTCCAAAGCAACTGGCGACAGGCGGAAGCCTTCCTCACCAAACATCAACCTAATGAGTCCCAGCACAACCCCACACTCAAAGGACAAACAGCTGCTGATGTTCGTGAAGCTTTCGTTCGCCAGTTCGAGCGCTATGTGAAAGGACAATACCCTTTTGACACAATGATGGATGCTGGTCAGGACGTCCTCTCATACTGGACTCATAGAAAATGGTTGAACGACAGCATCCAGACATTTCATTCTGCGATCTTGACTCCATCATTTCCTCACCCAAACAATCAGCTGCTCGTCGAAGCCACGAAACCACTGGCAGCTATCTATCTGTGGGCACAGATGAGCAGGAAGAAATCCTTGAAGACGAAGAAGGCACTTGGCTCGATGAGACACTAGCGGCTAAACCGGCGGAGGATTCAGCCTTCGACATTGAAGCAGATGCAAACCTTCACGCACTAATTGTCACCAAGGCCTTGTCTGATGAACACGAGGAAAGTCCTATCAACGGCCTGTGTAGCACTCAAGGTGATGCTACGGAGGATGATGCTGACCTAGAAGGCATGGACAACGAGTGGGACGAATTTTGGTAGTAGCTGTAGCGAAATTTTCAAATTTTAGGTCACGTGACTGTTAATAACATGTTAATAACATGCTTGTTAATAACCCTACGCATCCTACTTGATTTTTAACATAGGTTAATAACAGTTGGATGACTTATCGTCCGTACCCTAATTTTATTACTGGAGGTTGATAGCGTTAAACACGATCGAGTACGACTTGGGTGGAGGGTGTCCTGAGGTGTACTGTGCATTTTTAGACTGTTTCACTGTATTAACCTGCCTCGTGTTTCCATAGACCCCCAGGGCATGAGGGGTTTACCTCTAGACTGGTAAATCTGGGTTTGAATTTGGATGCTGAGCGGAATCTCAGGACAACACGACCTCTAGCCAATGAGAAAAACAGATTTTTTCAACCTGTAGTATAGAACACAAATTACCAGCCGATAGTGTTATATAGATATATCTTTTATGGACTATTAGCCAAAAAGTCCGATACATCATCTACTCTAATTGTCCACTGTCCATGGGGAATGTATCCTACATTCTAAATTACAAATCTTGCTGTATAAATTCACATGTTCGCATTTTCAGCCACCTACTGTGGGAACTTCTCCACAACACCCAAAACATAGCCCATTTTGGGTATTCTCCACAATATCAACCTTTCCCACACCCTCCCCATCCATCCCTGCCTCACCAACCACATCACAATTAGATACAGCTTGCATTTATGTAGTAGTATAGGTTATATACACATAATAGAATATAATAGACCGCTTTTTCTCTTTATTTTTGCACCAATACCTGGTACAGAGCCTCTGCAAGTGTGACATAATAGAAAACATATCAAAAACTGTTTCGCATTTTTGCCCCTCTGGTATTGGGGTACTCTAGCATGTTTAGAATATGTTTGTAAACATATATGTACCGATGGGGATGGGCAGCACTCGGTCAATTTTAAACTCTGCCCATGATTTGCTTCGAAGTGCGTAGAGTCGAAACAAGTGTCCAATAAAAAGATCGACTGACACTACACTACCACAACAATCTGACTGAAAGTTTGTATGGAGAAATATCCGTGGATTAACGAGACTTAGGTATTCTATGGGGAAAAAGTGTAAATGGTGCTGTCCTTGGGAGGATTACTCACTACAATGGCATGAAATGCACCGTTTTTTTTAGTTTTTTTTTCATAGAATACAAGGATGGAGTAAAAAGAATACATTTCACCTAATTTTCAGGTGACGCGGGGGGTCGCACTGCTGGCAACCAGTCGATCTTTGAGCACAGTAATGAGTGTGCTGACTCAGCGCAAAATGATGTGATGCGACGTGTTTCGACACGTCAAGAAAGGGATTAACTGTCCAATGCAGCCCCGATACGTCAAAAGGGACTGCTATAACCTGGTAAAACAGTGTTCTGCAACACAAAAGGCTCATCTTACATGCTTAAACTCTAGAACAACTGTTGAAAAGGAGAATAGTCCTCCTGCCGAGACCTGTACTAGTGCAAGGGACAGCAGTCCGAGTCCTGCAATCGTGGTGCACCTGCGAATTCAACTCAACACACAGTGTCAGAAGACCAAGACATACGAGAGGCGTTACCGCAGTGAGCACAAGCGGGCCTCACAAAAGGACAATGCTGCTGCATGTCTTCAGGAGCAGCTGCACTCTCTGCAAGCTTCGAGCTCCAATATTGCAGCAGGAGCTCAGGCGGCTGAGGCACAGCTTGTGGACACTCTACAAAGTGTCAATCGCCTCAAGAGTCGTAACAAGACACTCACGAAACGGAACCATGCACTGACTATGTGTGCAGCACGTGCATCTGCAGTGAAGCATTACGCCATCGAGAAGACACACATTCACAGCACAGAGGCCACTACAAACTCGTTCGCACTAAAGGAGAAAGGCATCTTCACAGACACTTCCCATGCCATGGTGCGCAATATGGTTGCCACCCTAGATGTACCTATACGGAGTGTTAATGCCACCATCAATGCCGTGGCGGAGGCACTTGGTGTTGAGATCACTGGTTCTGTTAGTGGACACAGCATCCATCAAATAGTGGCTGAGGGAGGAGTGGCTGCTGAGGCTCAACTTGTTGATGAGATGAACATCGCAAAAGGTATAGAGGCTTACCATGATTTGGAGAGAACAATTGTGTCTGAAAATTGCTAAACAGGAGTAACTTTGAGTGGAGATGCAACATCGCATAAAAACATCAATTATCAGAGCCATCACATCACTTACTCGTTGCCAGATGGTCATGCTGCAACTCAGTTTGCTGGTATCCTGCATGAGGTGAACCACAAGAGCGAAACACAGCTTCAGGGGTGGAAGTCACGTATTGAGGACATGTATGACACCTACAATGATGTTGTTGGGAGTACAGCAGGTGCTCTGGATGTCCGTGACTTCCCGTCCAAAGTGAAGGGGATGCTTACCGATCATGCAGAAGATCAGAAAAAGCTCGTTCAGCTCTTTACTGAATGGAAACGATCGTGTGAGTGAGAAGTTTGAGGGGAGAGGGCCCTTGTCACCTTACCTCCAGATGATGTCATACACCTCCTTTGGGAAATGACAGAATCCCTTGTAAATGAAGCGGGTGGGATAGATGGGTGGGATAGGCTTGGCGTTGATGAACAACAGAGCTGCTACTCCAATGCGCATCACAACCTGCTCGTACAAATTGGACAGGAGCAATTTGATTCACTTTCACAGTCTGAAAAGGATGACATCGACTTCTTCATTTGGGCTGGCTGTTGCATGCACAAAGAACTTAACACTGCCAAAGGGGGAAATTCTCATATGTGTGCCTGGTGGATAGACAATAGTGTCGAGGGTCCGGTTTTATTGATGAACAAGGACAACGTTGCAGCATCTTCTGCAGGCTCGTCAACTGCCAAGCAGCGTGCTATCCAGGTTTCGACAGGAGGTGCACAAAAAGTCCTGGAACTTGTGGGTGCAGTCTTCCGGCACAAAGATGACAAGAAGGGACAACAGGATTCACTGCGCTATTATTTTGAGGTTGAACTTGGCTACAGAATCCAATGGCCAGACACAAGCAACACACGGTATCATAGCCACGGTAATGCTGCGTGCGAGTATGTCGTAAATGACACACTTTACCTCACATTCCTTGAACTCGTCCCCCTGAAAAAAGAAAGCCGGACATCCACCAATATCGAGTACAACGTCTACCGGGGTTTCATGTGCCTCAAAACCAAGCAGGAGATGATGTCTTGGGCAACATATAATCAATGTATTACCCACCCATACCTGTGTACAATTCAGAACTCGACAGCCAACATCCTAGACCTTGGACCAATTCACATGAAGGTCATCTCGCACCTTAATCACATCATCAATGATATTGATCTAATTCTCGCACCTGACGCTACTTACAAGACATTGACACTCGATGGCAAGCCTTTCGAGTGCCCTGAAGCATTTTATGCTATTCAACGTCTTGCACTGGATCGCAAAATGTATCCTCACTTCCCTCAACTCCTGGTTGCCTTTTTCCAGGGGGCTCTCGACACGTGGATTCGATTTTCTGCCAAGTTCGCAGCTGGTGGAGCAATCGACAAGTCACCCCCTTCCCAATGACAGATGGCGCACATGAAAACCACCAATGATGACAATGAGGGTGCCCTTGGCACTATCCGCACATCCCTCCACCATGCCCCACACATGTCATTATCGCATTTCAATTCTCGTTTCATGTACAAGAAGAATCAGATGAGCACATACATTGAAAATGTTCTGGATGTTAATTCATGCCAGAAACTCCGCAAAAAGGCTCATGAAAGGGACAAGAGTGGCGAGGAGCGTAAACGGCGGTTCGCGCAGGTCAAGTATGATAAAGAGGTGGTATGGCAGCACCGGGAGCAAGATATCAAGAAACAAGCATGCCGTGATGCTGCAGGAGCAAAACTTGATGCGGTCATCCCACATCTCACACTTGAAGATATCACAAAGCTTCGCACCCCAGAGATAGACCTGCAAATTCGTTGGCATCGTCGATTTGACCCTGCAGTACCGGCAGCCAAACACATACCAACCACGAAACAGAAGAAGGTGGAAGTGCTGCTGGAGGCCGTCAGACGGTATTTGAGTGGTGAGGCAACCCCCGGTGGACATCCAATGTCTTCGCAGCTGCATGCGCTCGACAATAATGCTGTTACATCCCACTTGCTGGAACTAGGGGATGGGGAGGACGAAGCTGAGGATGAATGATGGTTAATTTTCTTGCCAAGTTGTTTGATGTTACCTTATACAGCTGATATTATAATTTCTTTGCACGTGTAGTTGTAATTGGCGTGCGCTAGTCATACTCTTGATACATTCTTGATATTTGCCATCATGTTCGGTAGCATTGTGCTTACATAATGTCACACTTTGTTTATGGGCATTGCCCATCCCCAGTACCTATCCCAGCCCTTATTTTACCTCCTAGAGTGCCCTATATCATGTACTGTGCTGTACTAGCATAAAATAGAAAATAGCTACACATTTTTTGTAGTGCTGCCACAGTCTGGTTCTCCATGGTTCAGTCCATGGTTCTCACATCAGCCAGAACCAGACTGATTTCTGGTTCTCAGTTCTGGCTCCTCCCGAACTGTTCCAAACCCTTGTCAATTCTTACTTTGTGTCATATCCTGTACCTCCGGATCCAGAATTCCGGATCTACTTCATTGAAGTCCGGTCCTCCATCTTACTATTCTGCCCGGTGCTCCACCTTCATCTCTGCACTCACCCCTAACTCCTTTTAGATTAGCTATTGCTCCGGTTACCGGTTATGTCCTATTCCGCTATGCTTACTGATCCATCCACTCTTACTTCATTTCCGACTCCACTGCTTTGATCCGTTATACTTAGTAATAGACTTTCCACATGCTTCATCCATAGCCCTTACCTTTGCTGACTGATTTACCTACATGATACCTACAGTATATAAACCCCTGTAATACTCCGGAACTCCTCAGTTTGAATATCATCTTAGTTCTGCTCATTCCTGCAATCTCCGGACTTGAGTCTCACCTCTTGTCCACCTCCGAGTCTTAGGGGTTAAACCTTAGGACTACTTCTCTGGCTCTACCTTAGAGTAGTCTAACCTCTGTTCAGTTTCTACTCCGGACTTCCATAGTAGCCTTACTCCCTCCCCATATAAACCTTCCGGAGTTCCGCTGAACTCCGCTGACACTAAGTCCTCCAGAACTCCCTGGACTTCTGTTGGACTTCCCCTCTGTCCCCCGGAAATTAAAGGGCACGTCCTCGGGTAAGGGGCGCAGTGCACGAGCTGAAGCCAAAGCCCTTTGAGTAACCTCTCCCTTGAGCACGACCTTAACACTTTGACATTGCTTACCTCGACATCAGACCGACCTTCAGGATTTGCACTGTTGGTAACCTGGTCAGGCTACCTTTAGCCTTTTTGAAGGTAAGTAGTAACCAATTGAACTTTCAATTCTCTCACCCACTGACATATGCTTATTTATGTCACAGATATTTGTTTGTTTAAGTCTCTACATCTTCCTAGATGATTATGATCCTCCACTGGATTTTTACTCTGACTGATCTCCTAGGATACCAATATTCTGTGATATGCTGGTGTTTTCTCCGTGCTCTGTGTACAAAACAAGGTGACGACGACGAAATTGTGAGTTAGTTACCTCCCTGAAAATGTCTCAAGACTCCTGTGCTCTCAATGCTAGTGGCTCCCTCAAGGACACTTCTGAGATCAAGTTCTACAACAATCCTGATGACAATGTTCCATTGCCACAGGTCCCATCAGCAGCATCCATGACAAACACCTTCTCCATTCTACTCAAGGCTGGACATGTCCCAGCAACTGTTGCAGCTGGTTCTCGGTGCTCTGGCCACCCTACAAAGCCCCCAGCTCATGTTCGTGATGCTTACAATGCCTGTTCTTTGTCCTCGGGCACAAGGAAGCATGCATGTGCATTATCAAGTGCTGCGGCAGACCCTCTGGCACCTAAAAAAGTCGCCATGCAATTCTTGTCTCCTCTGGATTCTGACGATGAGGACGACGAGGTTGTCCCTTCTTCTCCCCCTGATCTAGATGAACCAGGCGAACCATCCTCTGATGAACCGATCCCTCAACCGGACGATGACAAGGCTGATGAAGCTCAATCTGAGAGTGGAGACACCACTCAGACAGTATGTACCTCTTATACTCATCATCTTCCTTCACTAACACTCATGTTTATGTTTCAAAAAGTGAATGTACAGCAGATGTCCGTACAATATTCACCTGTGCTTCTGACAGGTGGGTCTGCAACCTGTGCAAGTAAGTTTATTGTCTATTTTTTCAATTGTTTCTAACTTTGTATAAGGGCTGCTGGTGAACCAGTCTCAAGGCACACATTTTGTGGTGGCACTTCAACATTGCGGACACACATTGTGCGCAATAAACGCACTCACTTTCAAGTATACAAGGAACACTGTGAAGCTGTGAGCATCACAATGCACACTTGCGCAATCCCACCTGGTGAAGATATGACTGTGATGCAAACGACTCTTGACACCAGCCTTGTCTTGAAGCCACTCGTATTTACCAAGGAAGGGCTACTTGAATACATCATGGAATTCATCGTGACAGAAGATGAGGTACTTCGATTTTTTATATTTGTATTCATTTGAAGTTCATTGACATCACGTCAGGCAATACAGTTAGTCAATAAGCCAGCATTTCAACGTTTGCTGCAGTATACATGTCCATCCTTAACTGAAAAAGATATCCCGCATCGCACCAAGTTAATGAATACCATCAAATCTCGAGTGATGACTGTGGTCAAAACTATCAAGAACCGTCTGGCAGTGAGTTTTTCCTGCTTATATTGTAGTGAGTCCTGAAACATTTTGTTAGCATATTGACAGTGCTATTTCGATGACATTTGATTCGTGGACATCGATCATTGGTGAACCTTTTTTTCCATCACTAGGTATTACATTTGGAGCCCTCCTGACAAACCACTGCAGTGGGAACTCAAAAATGAGCAGCTTGATTTTGTTCGCATTGAAGGCAACCACAGTGGCCAGACCGTTGGCCATATACTTGTCAAGACGATCAACAAGTATGATATTTGCGAGAAGGTTAGTCTGGAGTCTGTCTTGTTTTAACTATGGATTAACTTTGCCCATAGGTTGGATGGATGACATTGGATAACACTTCAAATAATGACACTGCCATGAGGGAAATTGGAAGAGTCATAAATGAGGATGACAAGGATGGTAACTGGCTTGTGGGTCCCTGTCACATCTGTTGTCAAGAGCACATCTTAAATCTGGCTGCGCGTGTTAAGACCATGCTCAGGGGTAAGGTTGGATCTGAGGGGCTTGGCTTCAGCTCGTGCACTGCGCCCCTTACCCGAGTACGTGCCCCTAATTTTGGATTCGGGAAGTTGGATGAGCAGAGAAGGCGGCCGACCTAGGGAGTCAATCCCCTAGGCCAGCAAACAGGAGTTGACTTGGGTTGAGCCTAAGTCAAAGGACAGAAGAGCAGGGCTTAGGAAAGGTAATATTCAGACTAAAGATCTACAGACAGATGTACATGTGTTTATATACTCTAAGTAAGTAGCATAGCATAGCAGAAGGCTATGTGCTGAATGTACAGAATTACTAGAAGGATGACTGAGACATACATGAAAAGGCTCGGAGAACAGTATGTATGCAACAGATCAGTAGTCACTCCAGTATAGGAATTACTGGTGATCCGAAAGGAGGAACTATGATACTAAATGGAGATAGGGCCAGTTGAGTGGTACCTAGTCTAGGAGTGGACCGGTGAGGTGGTCGGGCAGACTAATAGTCGGGTGAGGCGATACAAGAGAAACTGGAGGAACCAAGTGGGTCGGAAAAGTGGAGATGGTGGAGGGAGTAGGAGTAGGATCGGTCAGACCAATGGAGCAGAGGAGTGGAGCTCCAGATAGGGTCGGAGGGTAGGGATATGGTGTCGGAGGAAATAGGGGTAGTGTCAGAGGGGCGGAGCAGAGTCAGGCAGAGGTAGCAGGGCTAGTCCTGCTGAGATGCACTTTGTGCATTGTTGGAGAAGGAGGGATGGAGTGGACAGAGAAACAGGGGGTCGGACCAATAGTAGGGATGTCTATGAACAGTGTTGGGAGTGGCTGAATTGGGTATATGACAGCACAACACTTCGTTGATGCAGTCGCGCCCACCCCTCAGGCAACAATACTCAAAAAGATCCGTCATGCTATCGATTGTGGTGAGGATGCCGATGTTGACAGCTTAACTGAACAACT
Organism: Suillus paluster; assembly: GCF_016628075.1. Lineage (NCBI taxonomy): Eukaryota > Fungi > Basidiomycota > Agaricomycetes > Boletales > Suillaceae > Suillus > Suillus paluster. Next base: position 86,683 of record NW_024537659.1, read on the forward strand.
CACTGCATTGGAGCATGATCCCGAAGCTATTGTTGAAGATGGTTTTGATGTTGGTGACGCTGTCAGAAAAGCACTGGCTCTCATCGAACAGATTCGCAAATCACCACAAGCCCAAGCATTCTTCAGAAAATCATGTGAGGAAGAAGGTGTTGCCGTTCGCAAGATTTTGACATGGGTGAGAACATGCTGGGCATCCTTGTTCAAGTGCCTCGAGCACTTCTTGTCTCTTGACCTGGTAAGTGAGACATACAGTTACATGTTTAGTATCTAATACCTTGATTTTTTTTCAAAGGCTGTCAACCGCTTCACGCTTCTTGCTGACAAGAGTCACAAAGTCCCAAAGTTGTGCAACAAGTCATATGCCGACTTCAAGCTTGATTGAGCCGACTGGAGAATGATACAGCTAGTGCACAATGTCCTCAAGGTAGTTATTTTTCCATCTGTTTGTTTATCTACTGATTATTTTGACTGATTATAGGAGCCTGTGACTGCGCAACAGTCTTTCTCTTCAGTTGCATACCCGACAGCCTGGCAAACTATACCTATACTAGAATGTCTCACTAATACATGGCAGACAATGGTGGGAAATCTGGAGTATGCACTAATCGTGGACACCATTAGGAAGGGTCTCAAGAATATTGACAAATACTACCAGAAAGCTAGTGACTCAGACATCTACTTTATCTGTTTGGGTGAGTACCAATGTTTTTTTCTCAAGTCTATTTCTGATTTTACTATAGTTCTCGACCCTAACTACAAGTTAGCATATGTTGAATGCCAATGGACTGAGATGAAGGTTGTGAGTGGGAGGGCTCGTCTTGAAGCAGTGGTAAGTACTAAGATGGGCACTTAGTTTGATAAGTATTATGAAGCACTGCCAGGCCCAGGATTACATGTCAAAGAGCCCATGGCCATGTTGACAACAAAAGGCTCTATTCCATATGGTGAGTCCTGGATGCATGACACCATCATGGCACGTCAAGCCGCAGACCATCACACACACAACCCTCATCAAGAGCTTTCCTCATACCTCAATTCACCATTGGAGGAGACAGACAATGTTATGGTGTGGTGGGGTGTAAGTCCACCCTTGATTTCATTTGTTCCTAGCTTACATTTTTGATTACTAGGTACACTTGCTGCAATATCCAACACTAGCTTATGTTGTGCATGATTACCTTGCTATTCAAGGCAGTGCTGTTCTGTCTGAACGCACCTTCTCCAGTGGAGGAATCACATTGACTCTGTGCCGCAATGCACTTGTGCCAGCCACATTTTCGGCACTGCAGTTGATGAAGGCAGCTTATCAGAATGGACATATGTCTGCAGCAGTAGAGGCAGAGGAGCATGCAGCTTGTATGTAATTGGACTAGCTACTCAATGTCATGTACTGTCAATGATTGTTTTTGCGCTTGAAATTTTTTTGGTTTGGTTTGCATTTGAACCAGAGAAAAACTGAACTGAACTGCAAAGAATGGTTCTCAATGGTCTGGTTCTGGGTTTGATGATTTGGTAGAACTGGACCATGGTTTGGTTCTTGGTTCTCACCCAGGAGCCTCTGAACTGGACCAAACCGGACCGTGGCAGCACTAATTTTTTGAGCTTTAGGTATATAGACTTGTAAATATGATCCCCAACATCCCTTCAATAGTATATGCAACATATCACGAGCCTAGGTCAACAGGATCAGTCACTGTGGTGCTATGTGCTTACCCTCTCCTGGTGGTTCACCCCATGGGAATTTTTTTCCTGCAGCTCCAGCCCTCCAGGTTGGTAGGGTGCCTGTTCCTATTGATATCTAGAATATATAAATCACATAGCTGTATGAGAATAGCAACAGAATCCTTCTCTAGAATGGAATATCTCCTCCTGGCTATACTGCTGCATATTTTCGCATTTTTAAGGTTTTGCCATTGCACAAACTATCCAAACTGTTTATAGTTAACTTCTAGTACATATATCAAGTCTTTTCATGGCAAGGATCAGACAGGAATATGTCAGAATATTAATATCAGGGGTATGTCAGGGAGATTTACTGATAAGTAATCTAGGGTCTCATGAGGATACATCTGTGTAATCAGCCACTTGCTATATGGTGGGCCTATACCCATTATACCATCTCTGAATTTGTAGAAAGATCCATTCATATCTGAGTGAGTGATAAGCAAAGTAAATGTATGATTATGATCTGACCATGTATGTAATAGGAGAAATACATGAATATACTAATATCTAGGTCAAATATTTTGTTAAAAATGAGTTAAATAGAATGTAGACTACCTAAATATCCTGTACCACGAAATACTCAGGGGCTGTGTTCCCCAGTATGTATAGTGTATATTGTGATAGTCTGATTATAATATACCATTCTATACCTGTCTAACAGTCCTGATCAGTAACAATAGGAGATATATCCTTGATATTAATATTCTGACATATTCCTGTCTGATCCTTGCCATGAAAAGACTTGATATATGTACTAGAAGTTAACTATAAACAGTTTGGATAGTTTGTGCAATGGCAAAACCTTAAAAATGCGAAAATATGCAGCAGTATAGCCAGGAGGAGATATTCCATTCTAGAGAAGGATTCTGTTGCTATTCTCATACAGCTATGTGATTTATATATTCTAGATATCAATAGGAACAGGCACCCTACCAACCTGGAGGGCTGGAGCTGCAGGAAAAAAATTCCCATGGGGTGAACCACCAGGAGAGGGTAAGCACATAGCACCACAGTGACTGATCCTGTTGACCTAGGCTCGTGATATGTTGCATATACTATTGAAGGGATGTTGGGGATCATATTTACAAGTCTATATACCTAAAGCTCAAAAAATGCATAGCTATTTTCTATTTTATGCTAGTACAGCACAGTAAATGATATAGGGCACTCTAGGAGGTAAAATAAGGGCCAGGATAGGTACATATATGTTTACAAACATATTCTAAACACGCTAGAGTACCCCAATACCAGAGGGGCAAAAATGCGAAACAGTTTTTGATATGTTTTCTATTATGTCACACTTGCAGAGGCTCTGTACCAGGTATTGGTGCAAAAATAAAGAGAAAAAGCGGTCTATTATATTCTATTATGTGTATATAACCTATACTACTACATAAATGCAAGCTGTATCTAATTGTGATGTGGTTGGTGAGGCAGGGATGGATGGGGAGGGTGTGGGAAAGGTTGATATTGTGGAGAATACCCAAAATGGGCTATGTTTTGGGTGTTGTGGAGAAGTTCCCACAGTAGGTGGCTGAAAGTGCGCCTGTGAGTGGCTGTACTAACACCTGAGACACCGCCAAAAAAGTTCTGCAAGCAGATGTGATACATATCCAGAGTAAGATTTTGAATACATCGAACCATTTGTATGCTGTATGGATAATGGACAGTTATATAATAAAATCACAAATAAGAATGAGGATCAAATTCTATCAATCAAATTCAGAGTAAGTTTACCAAAAAGAGGGTGAATTTATTCCAAAATCTGCATATGTTACAGATTGACTGAATTTTTAAAATTTAGTGACAGATATGAAGATGCCTCTGACTTTGCAATTGTTTGTGCATATTTCATGTGACATTTCCGAGGGAAGACTTAACATCAAATTACATATCAGACTTCAGGTCTGCCTCTGCAATAAGCTCGAAAATAAATCTAAAAAATAATCATTATTTGCTGATGTGACAAATGTGTTTACAAATTCAAATTATGAATATGGCGAAGATATGTACTAGTGGCCCTCTGAGTACCCCACTAAAAGGTCCACTGGGGTGGAATACCGCTCATAAAAGTTTTGGGTATCTCCATTGCTGAGAGTGTCAACCAAGGAACTTGTGAAAATAGGGGTGTTTGATTGAGATGGCGAGAACTATATATTGAGTCACAATCGATTTGAACAAAGCAGATAAAAGTTGTGCTGCAATTGTGCAACATACAAGTATTTACTGCATTTGATAAGTAACTCTCCCCATGCATATCATGGGTTTCATCAATGGACGTTGGCAGAATGATAAACATCCTACTGAATGGATAACTACCTGTCTGAATTTTTTCTTGAAAGTCCACCACCATCAAGTTGATCGCCTCCATATTCCATAGAGAGGATCTCAAAGAGTCTTGCCAGTCGATGGTGATGTTGCCCAAACTTGGTGGGCTTTCATTGTAATGAATAAAAGTGTGAACCATTTGCGACAGAGGTGATTGTGGCAAGGGACCAGTCTTGGATCGTAGAAGATGTTTCTCCCATAGATATATCCAAATTGAGCGCTAGGATTGATATTGGTCAGCCCCTATTCACTTGGAACACCCCAGACTTACATGTAATTGATTCTTGATGCCCTGCTTCCCCGGGTGCTTCCTGTGAGGAGAAGAAGGTGTTAGATTGTCGTCACAATCAGGCTCGCTAGCATCGTCATCTTTAGATGACCCACAATGTTTCCAGGCGCATGTGAGAGCAGGTGGAGTGGTGTGAAAGCAGGTAGAGTGGATGCTCTTAATTTCACCAGTTATCCGTTCAATAATTGTTGGTATCATAGCGTCAACTGCACTCCTGAGAGCAGGCACAACTACCTTGTCAATTGCTGATTTACCAACTGTCCCAGATAATTTTCTGTGATGAGCAGCAAGGGCAATGCTCTGTGTCATCCAGAACTTGTAGGAATATCGGACACTGGTTCCGAATGGGTTATAGGGCTGATGAGCGGGAGCAGAGTGGCTGCTGGCACATCTTGATCTATTGGGATTTCATGATTGGCATGGGAAGGTGGCTCATCGTTTATAGGAGCATCGGCCATGGGAGCATCATTTTGTTGAGCGTCAGTGATGGTTATCTGGGCAGTTATCGGAGAAGACGGATGAACAAGTGCAGCAGAGATATCTAGAGATGCTATTGGAATGGATGAAGGGCCAGGGGACGTGAATGAAATGGTAGCAGGAGGCGGGGACAAAGACTCGGTGGGGCCACATGAAGAGCTGGTGAGTGTAGTGGATTGGAGGGAGGAAATATTTAACGGGTGGGATTGAGGGGTAGACTTGGACACATGGTGTGGAGAGTGGCTGGAATGCTGTTCACATGGAGTGAAAGAGGTGTATGGCCTGTATGGCCTGTATGCCAATGAAATATTAAGCCTGTTCTCTAAATTAGCGCAATGTTCTGGCACAGTTGGGCCTTGCGAAACGGGAGTCCCACAAGTGATAAAACTAGAAAAGATTGCAACTTCAAAGTCAGTGCTAGTATGTGCATCCAATTCGGTCACGTACTTGTGGGTGGTCCACCCGATTACAATGAGTGCTGTGGCAAGGTTTTGGGGACTTGGATTGATCTCTGAATTGTCATGCAGGATAAAGTTGTCCCCACGTTGAGCCATAACCACAGGTAGAGAAATAGGTTGGTCGGTCTCACACAATGTAGCATCATGATATACTTGCAACAAAGTCCACAATTATATGGCATCTGCTTGCTTCGTCTGCCTGACAACTAAATGAAACAAAACAAGTTTGAATAAGATTAGATAACAATAGGCCAAGGGGAACAAGTCCTAATAAGAACGCACCTGTCATATACCTGATCCAACTGCTCCAATATTAATATCTGCTCCGCTTTCCGACCACCTCTGCTCCATCCATCGTCTGCTCCATCCAATCACAGTCCACATTCTGCTCCTATGCTTCCGCTTGACTGCCCGACCAGTCCCCTTCTATAACATCTCCATTCAACTGGAACCTCTTTCCCCTTTTAGACATATACTTTCCCCTTCAGTACATAGACCCTTACTTCCGGATCACCAGTAATTCCTCTTACCGCTCAATCACTGATCCGACGTGTACATATTGATATCTGCTCCGACTTATGTCTTCACCTGTGTAAGTACTTACAAATTATATCCTTGGTACATAGCTTTACAACATAGTTATCCTGATTACTGCCTCATACTTAGAAGTATATAACATATCCTGTACTTAGATATTTTCCTCAGTCTTAATATTACCTGTCTTCTTGCAGTTTCTACTTGTGAGAATTCTCAGTAGGACCTTGCCTCGTGTCATATCCCATACCTCCGGATCCAGAATTCCGGATCTACTCCATTAAAGTCCGGTTCTCCGTCCTGCTATTCTGCCCGGCACTCCGCCTTCATCTCCGTACTCACCCCTAACTCCTTTTAGATTAGCTATTGCTCCAGTCACCGGTTATGTCCTTTCCACTATGCTTACTGATCTGTCCATTCCTACTTCATTTCTGACTTCACTGCTTTGATCCGTTACACTTAGTAATAGACTTTCCACATGCTTCGTACATAGCCCTTACCTTTGCTGACTGATTTACTTACATGATACCTACAGTATATAAACCCCTATAATATTCCGGAACTCCTCAGTTTGAATATCATCTTAGTTCTGCTCATTCCTGCAATCTCCGGACTTGAGTCTCACCTCTTGTCCACCTCCGAGTCTTAGGGGTTAAACCTTAGGACTACTTCTCCGGCTCTACCTTAGGGTAGTCTAACCTCTGTTCTGTTTCTACTCCGGACTTCCATAGTAGCCTTACTCCGTCCCCGCATAACCCTTCCGGAGTTCCGCCAAACTCCACCGACACTAAGTCCTCCGGAACTCCCTGGACTTCCGTCAGACTTCCGTCAGACTTCCCCTCTATACCCCGGAAATTAAAGGGCATGTACTCAGGTAAGGGGCGCAGCGCACGAGCTGAAGCCGAAGCCCTTTGAGCAACCTCTCTTTTGAGCACGACCTTAACACCTCATCCGGACACAAGTTTCATCTTATTGTCACCTCCGACTCTTCGCCCTGACTTAGAGCAATGCTCTAAGTCTTCTCCTTACTTCTTCGACCCTATCAAGTGTTCCCACTGCTCCTATCCACCCTCCACACTATCCTCCACCTTCTCCGCTCCGCTCCTAGTTGGCCTGCCACTAGTAGCATTTACCTCCCGACCCTCAAAGTGGACCTAAGTGGTCTACTTGTCCTACCATTGGACAATGTTGGACCCGCTCCAAATTCGGGGCACGTACTCGGCTAAGGGCACAGTGCAAGAGCTGAAGCCAAGCCCCGACCCCACCGCTTCTTGAGCCGGCACGGTACCTAACAGCACCATGAACACTGAATCGTCTAATCGGTAGTCACAATTGGGGGTTAATACATAATGATGGCCTTCTTGTTTTCAAAGACTACAATAACATTGAGATTGATGCCATGCAAAGCGTAAAGTATATGATACTACTACTACATTAAGTCTACATGATAGAAAAAGAAAGTCTGTGAAATAAGGTTTTGAGTCCTAAGTAGTGAATGGGAGAATCAGACTCTGCTGGAGGTACCCGAAGCAGCTAAGTGGTTGAGCGGCTGCCAGCAAGTTCCATCAGAGTTTTGACTGACTCGAATTCACTACTTAGGCAGCGAATCCCTGTTTCATTGCTTTCTTTCCTCCTATCACAGTCATTTACAATCATTATGTTAATGTTTTTACTTATGCAGACTGTAGAATTGTAGACTCATAGACTTATATCTTAAATTTCAGTTTGGATGTGTAGTAGTTTTGTAAACTTATGGTAGCGGTTCTGATCTCCAATTGCATTTTGAAATGTTACGTGAGTCTTGCAAAAGACTGAAGTCTAATACATACCCCGTGTATGCTGTTGTGTAGGTCGTTTTGTTTTGTGCATTAAAGGAAGTTAAATTGTCATACAGACCGAATCGAAACATCAAACACTCCCGCCAAGCCTCACATACCTTGTCGGATCAACTTGATATCATTTTTCATATAGGATACAGCAGGCAAGTTTCTGTGCTTTGATTCCACCACATCCTTATACTTATCTTAAGGTCAAAGCACTTTCCCTATCCCTGAAGGTTATATCGTGGTTGTTGTGTGCCCTAGTTTGCTTGATGGCTATTGTCGTTGATGCGATTCAAACACAGGCTACTGGCTTCCCATATTGTCATAGATCAGAATGTGCATAACTACGTCAATTACCAATTTTCTAGTCCCCCTCTTTCTTGCGTCATTTGCTAACTTTAAATATCATTTGTTGTCTAAGCAATAACTTAGAACTGAGGTAGCGGGCTCCACCACAATGTAATGGACTAAACAGTGGTATTTGTTCTTGTATTTGCTTGCCACTGAGTGCCTAGCGAGTTCTGGAACACCCCAGTGACTTCTGGAGCATCAGTGACTCGGTCCAATTCACTACTTATGGTGCTAAATCTCACTCACTTTTTCTTTTTCTTTCCCCTCTCCCAACACAAGAAGGGGATGAGCCTCTTACGCGGTATCACCATGATGAGCACCTCCACATCTGGGATCTTGCCAACTGTCAGCTCGTCCAGCGCATTTCCTACATGTTGCCTCCAGCCACGCATGGATAATCTCTTGCAAAATGATCTTGTAGGTAATGTCCTGTGGGAAGAAACTGATCTCCCCGCCACCACTTCTTCTCTCATGGATCACATCATCCCAAAATCAAGTATCCACAGATCAGTTTTTGAGAACATTACTTATGTGACTGGAGTGCCGATATTCGTCGATCACAAGTGGCAACTTGATAAACATTGGAACAAGCAGATGCTGACACAGAAACAGAAGCAGGCGCCAGACGACACTGATTCAGATACAGAGGAGTTGGGGACAGATTGCGAAGGTTCCTCTGCGTCAGGGCAGGAAGGTTCCTCCATGTCAGCTGCGCCTGATGCTAGTGATCAGGGCTGGGACTCTCGAGAATACGACCCTAACCAACCAAACAGAAAGCTGACCCCGAAGAGGATACCAGAGCAAAAATGGGCGCGTCTCTTCAATACTGTCTATATGGCCATGCACATGACATATAGGGTGATGTTCCCTCATCACTCACCCATGTACCCTTTTGAACCTGCAGATCGCAAATGCCCACATCGGCAATGGTCACCGGAGTTTTGCAATGCTCCCATTCTGGACGTGACCAACATCCAGAAGCCTGGTGTAGTCCTTCTTGATCGTGACGTTCAACCAAAAAGCTGGGCACACGTCCTCACATGCGTTGAGATCACTGAATCTGATCTTGGCGCAAACCATGACATACCATTGTTCAAGGGGGTGATCACCAAAGGTTATCTCATGATGTGAGAACAGCCCTGGCGTCGGTTCATTGTGCTATTTAGTCTGGCAGCAAACCATCTTCGTGCCCATTACATGCACCACTCAGGCCTGATCATCACATGTCCCATCCTAATCACAGCAAACCCAACATGTCTTGTCGACATGCTAAACACCATGTCACTGGGGAACAATAAATTCCATGGCATGGATTCCACCATGCACATGTGCAATGAGTCCTGCAAGCAAACACAATGTGAAGTGGGGGACCAGGCAATCGGCTGGATAGAGGACAAGGAGAAGCAGAAATTATTGATCATTGCTATTTTGTGGAGAAGCCAGGGTCTTTTCTCTTGCAGGACTATTTGCTATCATGTTCAGGATAAGGATGGAGTTGAATATGCACTGAAGGATTGTTAGGTGGATGAGGCAAAGAAAGATCATGAAGAAAAGGTTCTTGAGATGGTCCGGGGCATTCCTAATGTAGTTACTCTCATTGCCGCTTAGGATGTCGAGTTCGAGGGAGAGCCCGCCTCTACATTGTGCATCCGTAACCGCCATGGGAAATTCAGTCCTGAATTTTACTGTAAATATCACCGACACATGCTTTTGACCCCTTGTGGAGAGCCACTGTCGACATTTTTGACTAAACGAGAGCTGATAAGCACTTTTCGAGACCTTGTAATCGGTGGGTTTCTTCTTTGACTGTTTGAATTAAGCTTGATCTTTACATTGATTTTTTTTAGTGCACAAGGCAATGACCAAGAGGAAAGTCCTACACAGAGACCTTAGTCCCAACAACTTGATCATCTATAAAGGACGTGGCTTCTTCATTGATTTTGACCACGCCCAGATCATTGCGCAATGCAACACTAGTGTTTGTGCACAGGGTACTGTAAGTTCAAGTTCAAAGGTTAATCTTGTATAAGTGGCTGATCCCAATGTTCGAAGTGCACCTTGCTGTACATGTCTATCTACCTTCTCCGTTATCTCCATTCAGCATCTAAACTGACAGATAAGGATCTTGTCGTGACGGGACAGATTGCCAGTCATGATCTTGAGTCTCTTTTCTACATTTTTGTGGAATTTGTGACTACATATGATGGGCCGCATGGTAAGATAATATGCCCAAAGACAGAACAGTGGGCTGATCTATTGGAGGACATAGGCTCCAGGGCCGTTTCGTACAAGTCGGGGCTATTACTCGCAAAGTGCGACGAGGAGTTGATGAACTGTACAACAGCTTACTTTGGCCAACTCAAGTATCTCATTCAGGAGTGGCGCCTCAAATTTCTTCAGGCAGTTGAAGAAAGTTGCGAGAGTGGCATTCATCATGAGGATATCGAGGAGGTCCTTGTGAAATGGATATATCATGAGGCTGCTGATGAGCCCCTTCCAGTTGCTCAAGCCTCGTCATTGAGTCCAGTCAGCATCTTACCTCTTCCAGTTCCTCGTCATTCGAATTGGAAGACTGTCCCGGTGAAGAGACCGTAATGTCGTCAATATGTCAATACTTGCCTTTGTATGTTTTGTAGTATCAAGTTATGTGTCTGCTATTGTGACGCCTCCTACTACCTGCTGCTCGTCAACGTCCCTCGCTTCACGCAGTGCATGCTGTAGCTCATGTAGAAAAAGATCCGGGGTATGCTCTACACTAACTCTGAGATGGCAGTGTGAAGTGGGTCACTTGGCCTGGGAGGTTGCCGGGTCAGTTGAGCCCACATCCCACCATCACAATCATCCCAGCACTACGCTGCTTCTCCAGCCCCTGAATGACAATTTGACATGGAACAAATATCACCTTGTGAAGCATGGTCAATGCCAGCTCGAATCCGCTGGTGAGAACTACTGCAACAAGGATTGACAAGCTCATCCTCGATCAGCTTGTTCCTTCTGCTGTAATTTCCTAGTGGGATTAGGTATAATGGAAGTACTTAATAATAGAGCATATAGAGTCAAAAAAAATAAGGTGTGCACTGCACAATGCTGCCACACATAGCATGGAATTGGAAACATTGATCACTGAAAGCTCTTGGCGAAATACTCACGTGAGTAGAACAATAGAATAAGATAAGAACTGCAAAGCAAAGCAAGGACTGTAATTCTACATACCCTCATAGACAGCGACGGCTTCCTTAACCCAGGGTAGCCTGAAGAAATCACTCCTATGCAACTCCTCAGCATGGATAGTAGCACCCTCACTTGGTCCACTTCCGAGCATGCTTTCCAAGTCGCGAGACTGCGACGCCAGCCACGTCTGTATGAAATTTGCTGGGTCATTGGCGAAACTTTGAAGGAATTGCCGCTTCATGTGTGAGTTATGTAGTGATTGTGCTAACAGCGCGATCTGCATTTCACCAATATTAGAGAAAGGGAGTCAGACCTGAGGGAGTGGACATTTACCTTGTCATCTGACTTGGTGAGGTCGGATATGCTATAGGCTTTACTTGACTGCATTGTCACCATGATGGGGTTCTTCAAGTTGGTGTCCTCCATCTTGATCTCGATATCCCATGCAGAAGGGCGCTCTGGGGGTATCTGTGCTGGGTTGATGGAGGCATCAAATATTGATTGACTAGCTCTGGCAGTTGGTGAAACATGATGCCTTCTCCACCACAGATCTGCAATCATACAATTGGTATGATAGTGAAGAGTCAACAGAATCAACTTACCAGTCTCAAATAATCGTCAGCATGTATTCTTTGACAATCAGTTTTATCTTGCAGGCCGTGTATTTTGATATAATTCCACATAGCCTGGATGATGCCAACATGACTCTCCTCTTTGATGCCCAAGACGTTACCTGAAAGGTGGCATCAAGTTTAGAATTCATGAAGATACACAAGACATACCCAAATCTGGAGCCACTTTATACTGCTCTGGTGTCTGCTCAAGATATATGATGAAACACACTTTCGTCGGCTGGTCTCCAGTTTGCCTTATGATGAACCCATCTAGAGGCAACTGAATGGCTGGAACTGGAGGCCACTGAAAAGACAAGTAAGAACTAGACAATGTTCCCATCTGGATACAAGGTAGGGTCATGGTCAAGCTCAAGAATCATTCATTTTATGAGAGTCGAGAATTTCCGAGGTGGAACCCTGTCTCATGCACGTTGATTTGGAAGCTTCATAGGCATCAAAGCAATGCATTGATGCTTGCTGAAATAGATGTGCCTCTAGTAATCGCCCTTCGACTTTCAGGGACCATGCTGGAATTCACTGCCCCATCTTGAAGTTTACTCCCTCAGCAGCTTCACCAGTTTGCCACACCTGCCCAGAAACTGTGTAGCTCAAGAATAACCGAAGTGTACAGTAGTCTGATCATCATCTATTTAATAGACCAATCATCAATTGTAGGAATGTGAAATGTACGGTTGGATTGTGTGCCAACGCGTCTTGCACTTCCACCTTTTTCTGGTTCATTGTCCAGTCAAGCTTTGGTACATTTGTGAGTCCTCAGCAAACTCATGGGAGCTGCGCAAGAGCATTTGGAATGGATTTGTCTGTGATTTTATGTCTCCTGGGGATACCTTAGTAGGTTTATAAAATAAACTTTGTGAGGAGCGTACTTTGCAGCTTTCACCCTGTCCATCAATTGTGGTGAACATTTGAAATTTGCAAACTTGAATGATGGTCAATGACTGTGTCTCAGGCTCTCAATGTTGTGTGCAGACATTGTTGCCCATTGTTGTTTGACAGACTTGGGTATGTGTCAAGTCTGTTGGTGGTGGTGGATGTGATAATGTTCAATCCCAAAGCTGTGCTCTGACTAACCACTCTGAAAGTAAACAAAAGCAGTGAGTTGTGCAAAATGGAATTTAGTCTATCGATTTGGAAATAGCTGTAAATGCAGAATCAATGTAGACATTTGGGATTCTGACCACAATATATGATTGACAGAGGGTATATAGTATATGCAATATGATAACATATATGGACGGAATAGCCACTGAGCCGCTGGTAAGTTGTGCTTTAATATTGTAGATGTATGAATTACCAGTCACTGCTAATTTTCAGCTGAAAAAGATTGTCCATATGAGAAAAGAGCTCTGCAAGCTTCTCAAATGAACTCATGCATTTGGCCTGAAGTTCAACACTTTCCAGCTCATGGAAGGTGTCGAGCCAAGGATGGCAGCAGAACTACATGAGGATGAGTGCTAATATATGTACATTAAACATGCACAGAAATTGTTAGGTGTTTCGAAGGTACAGTGCGACCATTGTATGGGATGTTAAAGTGGCTGGTAGTATGGGAAGCATTGAAAAAGCTCAACTGCAGTGCCTGGATACTTGCGAAATGTTGAGTAACATCTAGAACGGCTGACAAGTGGTTAGAAGTCAAATTTTCCTCAACTGAAGGCTGAGGTTTCAAATACAAGGGGCTGCATGAATTATGGCTAGCAGGGAAACAAGATACCAAGGCGGGCCGCCAAGAACGTTCAGGTGTAGTAGATGGGAATTGGGGATGTGCTGCAATGTCTGTCTTGATACCTTCTGTAAGGCATGATTTGGTAGTTTCGGCGAAAGAGTTGACCCAGATGAATCCACAATTGGCCAACATTCTGATGGTGGTGTGGGGAACATCCCCACTGTAGGCCCATATCCCGTATAATTCCCAAGCCTTACCACCATCTTCCCGTGCATTCCACTACCATTCCGCTACCCATCCGTGTCTTACCCGACCCGTCCGCTACATGGAACCCAGCGGAACAATTGCATACCACGCGCATCATATCCCTTTAGCCTTCAGAATGTCCTCCTTTGTCCTGTCCCTGTCCTTCCATCCTCACTGGTGAGTACTAGCTATGTTCCCCGTGTTACTGACATGTTCCTATCTCATTTCATATGTGTTACAATATTTATATGGATCCTTCTGCTACTCGGAACTGGTTCCTTATCTCACAGCCTCACCTGGTTGTAGCATAGCACTTTTCAGAACCCCTTCCTATATAGATAGCAATAGATGGGATCTTAGTTTTTTACCTTTTGATAGACCCAACTCCACTTCCACTTACAGAGTACTTCCCAGTACTCCACTCACTGTTTAAAATATCTTCCTGAATCTATTCCTGATCTCATTGCAATGTTCCTGCCTCTGTGAGTTCCGCTCGAAATGCCCAACATCGGATCCGACAACTTGGAGCAAGTACCAGACACAAGCCTGGTCTGACTTTGCCCAATCATCCTCCTGCAGGCTCATAGTTTCCTTTTCCCTCTGTTAGTTCTGTTTGTTCCCCGTTAGTTCTGTTTGTTTCCTGTTTGTTCCATTTGTTCCCTGTTTGTTCTGTTTGTTCTGTTTGTTCCACGTAGTTCTACTTGTTGCGCATTAGTTCTGCCCGTCGTGCGCTGCATTCTGCTCATTGCATACATTCTGCATCTTTGCGTTCCCAGTCCTAGTAAGGACCGGAACCCTTCGGGTCGCTAGACAGAGTCTAGTCTTTGCTTTCCTCGCACTTACTTGAGGACCCGCTACCCAGTAGCAATCACCTTGGGATGAGTATTAGTCTCACACCCTTGTTAGACATCTGAATCACCCCAGAGTCTATTTTCCTCACCCACAGTGGATCAAAAATTCAGTGAGGACGTCGGGGGGGGCACTCAATGTCAACTGTCAACATTCGAAGCAGCAGGAGGATGTTCCACAGAAATGCAGCCCACTGAATGCTGCTCAATTCAGTGTACGTGAGTGAGGGGTCGGTTAATGGGGAGTCCTGCAAGGTTGCAAGGGTGAGTAAGGTGATGCATGGGGAGAAAAACATGGGCGAGTCCACCTGACAATCGCTGAAGACTAGATACTGCACTTGGGTCTGATTTAGAGACAGGAGCAGTTACAACTGTACACAGGTGGTCCGCATCACTGCTTGAATAACTGAAACTGGAGCAATCTAAATCCTTGACGAGCTGGAATAAAAATGCCAGATCTACTCCTGGGGGGGCATTGAAGCACAGAATCAATGACATAGGTTTACTCTGAACACCTTTCAAGGACTGCAAGAAGATCTTGAGTGCTGTCAGGTCATGGTCACCAGTACCATGGAGGTCACAACGCAGAAACTGAGGAGCGCAGAAAGAAGTTGTTCGAGTATACAATGGAAGAGCTAGGTAGGTCTGAGTGTTGACACGCAACCCTGTCTGCTCAACATGTAAGCCTATGGAATGCAGATATAGGGGTGCAGCAAGGTCCTTTGAGAGGCAGGACACCTGCATGATCGACTGCAGGTCTATCGCAGGCAGGATGTTGGAAGATCATAAATATAAGCTCGTTTGGAAAGGGCCAATACAAAAAAGTGGTTTGTCCAGTCAAAGCTACAGGCGATGGCGTCCCCTGCGAAAGACAGGTATTTTGTTTAAAAACACCTCAAGATTCAAGATTGACTTACATGCAAAAAAAGGACAGGATCTATGCTGCACTCTTCAGTTGCTGAGTGAGCCTGAAAATGAATGAGGCATGGCATGGAAGACTGGTGAATGATTAAACTCACAGTGAGATCAGCAATTGCATATGAACAGGAGAGGGTACGCCTCTTAAAACTGGGAGGGAAGGAACCATCTGGCATGTCTCCATATGCTTTGCATTTCGAATGCTCTTGAGGAATTTTATGTGGCAGATCCACAGTCTATAATCGAGGAGCATGAGGCATGAAGACTAGGGAAAGGTTAAACTCACTGTAAGGTCAGCAATCACATATGAACAGGAGAGGGAATGCTTCTTGGGACTGGGAGGGAGGGAGCCGTGTGGGATTTCTTCATCTGTTTTACGTTTCAAACGCGCTGGAGGGAATCTGCACTTCTTCTCACATGGCAGTATGAAGTTTTCGAGAGAATCATCAATGGCCTTCCATCTTGAAATTACAGGGGCTAACAATGATTCAGCTTTTGCATCTGAAACGACATGTACAGGTGAAACAGATCTGAGAGCCTGTGTGACAACCATGGCTAGAGGATGATGGGGAATGACACGGAATTATGCAATATATTTATTGCAAGTTGTGAGTTGCCCGCTGTGGGGAATTCCCCCACTGTGGGCATAAGACCCCATCCTTTCCACATTGTCTTACATCAGTTCCGCATATTCCGCACATTCCGCATTTCCCGCGGATCATCCGATGGGTTCTGCATTCCTGCGCATCCTTTGGAACCCACCCACACTATCCAATATTCCCACACATCATTGGACAACCTTCACATGTCCTGTCCCCATCCTTCCAGGTCCATTGGTATGCTGTATCTCTCTTCCCGTTGCTTCTAATGTTACCCGGATCACACTGACACATGCCCTTATGGCATGGACCCCTATTCCGGAGTATTGCACCCATGTGCACTGCCTGCCTTCACTTCCGCTTCCTGAGAATTTACTACCTGTACCTCAGTGTTCCTTGAAAATAATGTTCCCTTTAAGTAGTGGTACTCAGGGCTTGGGTGTTTTTTTATGGAATCTCATCTTTTACCTTCTGACTTTTCTCTGACTTTTCCTTCACCTTACTAGAGGACCACTTTGACTTATGCCCACTATCAATCTAACCTTGTGATATACTTCCTTTGACTTGACCTGCAAGTTCCGACAACTCCTTATGTTCCGCATTGTATCCGGTTGAGTTCCGCTTCATTCTGTTCCATTCCACTTGGGTTCCGCTTGAGTTCCGCTTGTTCCGCTTGAGTTCCGCTAGTTCCGCTTGTTCCACATTTTTGCAGATCCTCATCCTACCTGCGGTAGGGTTGAATAGGGTCGCTTAGACAGAGATTAGCACTCCCCAGTAGCAATCCCCTTTAGGGTTGAACGTGCTTGTTCTCAAGTGAGGCAGTAGGCAGTAAAGACCCAACTTTGTAGTAGATCGATTTCTCTCCGCTGCACTTGTTGTACCCACACCGCTCACAAGCTAGACAATAGGCCTACCTCCACACTGACTGAAATGAACTAAAAAATCAAATGAGCAAATGGATGCAATGCATCATGAGGGTATCACTGAAAAATATAAAGTCAAATAGTCAAAAACTACTATCACAGTCAACTCATGAGTCCAAACTCCTATCTATCCTAGCAAACATTAGTTTATCCTGGACAAGGTGACAGTGCATAAGTCCAAACAAGATATCATATGGGTCGACTCACAAGTCTAAACTCCTATCTATCCAAGCAAACAATAGTTTATCCTGGATGAGGTGACAGTGCATCAGTCTAGACTCTTTGATATCATGTGGGATTGACTCACCAGTCCAAACTCCTATTCTACCAAGTCCAAACAAGTGTCATTGGATGACGTACACTTACTATGAAAAAAATCATGGGTTGTCTGGTGTTCAGCACCGAACAGCAACTTGCATGTAAATGTGCCTGGTATATAACAATGATTTTGCTTGGCATGAAAAGTAAAATCAAGCCTAACTGCATTACACCCATGATCGCGATTGAAGATACAAGGGGGAGAGCAGGGGCAAGATCAAATTGGATTTACTAGTGTACGGCAACTTTGGAAGAGGGATAGCTGAATTGGATAGTTGAACATCATAAACAATATTGGCTGTACTCGGATCTCATAGTATATCATAAAATAAAGTCAAGCAATGTGACTAATAGGCCCAGATACCATCGACTACACTGTCATGAAACAGCAGTTAAAGTTCTGACAATGTGCCTGAATGGAGGGCGTGCATGGCAATGTTTACGAGCATGCAGATAATAGCAAACCGAAAAAGCTGCATTGTTGGAGAAGTTCCTGCAAAGGGTGAAGGAGGTGAAGGAGATGTTGCGTCGTCCTCCATTGACACCTGAAGTTGATTAGATATCGCTGCTGTAATGGATATTCAATCATACCAATTTGCCCTCCTCCCAGACCTTCATGCTACTATGCCCATTAAAGCAGCTGCCAGTAACAACAGTGCACCCAGCCCACCCTTCATGCAACTGCTATTGTGAGTATGGTACATATATATCAAGTTCGGCTGACTTACATGATGGGGATGATCTGATCACCCCAATTCCCATGTGCCAACTGTCCTCGGTATGTCCCTGTGCTGTAATCAAATACACGAGCAAATCCATCATCACCACCAACAAAAATAAGTCCTGCCTGCTGAGCAACGGAGATTTGCAGAGGAACATTGTGAAGGATCACATGGTTATAGGACTGTACGTGCTGGAGGGTAGGAATGGTGTATTTATCCACCCCATCTTTGAGATTGCTCATGAGCAGAAAACTGCCCTTGAGAACAGCATTGCCGCTGCAGCATACACATGAATAATGTGATACGCGAAACAAAACCCCCACTTACATACTTCCTTGCACCTTCTTGCACCACTTTAGATCTCAAGGTTCGATAGAATAGCAGAATCTGAATATAAGGGTTAGAGTGAAATCAAGAATGGAATGGGCAGCCAACATTTCACCACTTTCCAGATATGACACTAGGAGGGAAGCACCATTGTCATAGAAGTGAACTGTGCAGGCAATGTATGACTGTTTCTCAGGCTGCGAGGCAATGGTCGTGAGGGTTTCTGACCAAAAGAAAATCAACACCATGCAATAACTGACGGGTAGGCAGCCCACTGTCTGGTGTCAGGTTCCAAAGATGCAGGAGACCACCAGCGGCACTCGCCAGACGTCGATGAACAGGATCCCAAGCAAGCGACTCCACCACACCTGAGTGGCCCATGGTGGTACTTGTCATATACCTGATCCAACTGCTCCAATATTAATATCCACTCCGCTTTCCGACCACCTCTGCTCCATCCATCATCTGCTCCGTCCAATCATTGTCTGCGTCTGCCCCTACACTTCTGCTTGACTGCCCAACCAGTCCCCTTCCATAATGTCTCCATTCAACTGGAACCTCTTTCCCCTTTTAGATATATACTTTCCCTTTTGGTACATAGACCCTTACTCCTGGATCACCAGTAATTCCTCTTACCGCTCAATCACTGATCTGACACGTACATATTGATATTCGCTCCGACTTATGTCTTCACCTGTGTAAGTACTTACAAATTATATCCTTGGTACATAGCTTTACAACATAGTTATCCTGATCACTGCCTCATACCTAGAAGTATATAACATATCCTGTACTCAGATATTTTTCCTCAGTCTTAATATTACTTGTCTTCTCGCAGTTTCTACTTGTGAGGATTCTCAGTAGGACCTTGCCTCCTCTGGACACAAGTTTCACCTTGTTGTCACCTCCGACCCTCCGCTCTGACTTAGAGCCGCACTCTAAGTCTTCTCCTTACTTCTCTGCCCCTATCAAGTATTCCCCCTGCTCCTTTCCCCCTTCCGCATTATCCTCCGCCTTCTCCGCTCCACTCCTAGTCGGCCTGCCACTAGTAGCACTTACCTCCCGACCCTCAAAGCGGACCTAAGCGGTCCACTCGTCCTATCATTGGACAACGTTGGACCTGCTCCAAATTCGGGGCACGTACTCGGCTAAGGGTGCAGCGCAAGAGCTGAAGCCAAGCCCCAACCCCTCTGCTTCCTGAGCCAGCACAGTACCTAACAGTACTCTGGAACGCGAACAGTGCCTGAGGTGATCGACCGTCATCAGCGAGAGCAATAACAATATCCCTATCACTTACATCATTGCTTCTTTCATATACTTGAATGTTGCCATCTGAAGCCCCAAAAGCAAATGTTGTTTCACCACAATCATCAATGTCCATCCAGATAATGGCACTGATATAACCTGCTGCCGGTGTAAAGATTTCTTGAATCATTTCACTGGATACCAAGCTCCATACAACTATGCGACTATCATTGCCTATCTTGCTCTTAGTACAAGTTAAGTGAGAGAGATAGACTGATTACCTCCAGTAAGGAGCAATGCTCCATGTATACTCACAGCCAATACATTGACTGCCTTAGTGTGGCAAGTGAGAGTATATTTGCTAGAAAACTACTTTGCCATCAACAAAAATATAACTTAACTGAACTTGAAGGACTTACATCCATGATCGAATATTGAGACATGTAGGAGACAAATTGGTCGTATTTAACCATGTGCCTAGCACTGACAGCCAAAGTGATTATGAAGTTCGTAAACAAAAAGCATCATTGACAATCGGCCAATTGTCCATTCACCACCATGGAAACGGAAAAAGCTTACAGATTTAGAGTTTGATAGGGGGGATTCTGACTTGATCAGTGACAAGATCGTTAATTGTTCGATAAAGACTGCCTGGCCTACTTTTAAATCAGGAAGTAAGTAACTCAAGCCATGAAACTCATGGCATCGAAAATACCTTCTCACAAACACAGCGCTATCAATACACAGTTCAACCCATATGGCAGACCTACACTGTGCTCCCTTATGGGAACTGTGAACGCATATGAGATGCAGGAAATGGAATGGGGTATCAAGGCATCAATAAAGTCCTATGAGTGTGAGCTTCGACAATGTGAAGACGACAAAGTAAGTAAGTTAACTACCTACAATTCCTGCCTGCTAAACATTTCCAGGACGTGTGGATGGGATCTGCTATAGATCTCGATCTTGACCTGCCTATCAGTGCAGGGAGTGGAACATATGGCTGTGTAGACAGTGCGATGGCAAATAACGAGGTTAGTAACTCCTCGCCGCCTGTCAACACTGCAACTTACTGTAAAGTAAAGGAGATTGGACCCCTGGCCATTGTTCTGATGATCAACTGTGGTGAGGCCCGGCGGTACCAGTACCAGTCACCGAAAAAAAGGAAACTTGTTCATGGCCTGCACAAAGGCATTAACAAGTATATCAATAATCACTGCAAGAGGGAGCATGCCAATACTGACCAGTTACGTGAACGCATGTACATTGCACTCCAAGCTGCATTGCTGGACGTGGATATTGACGATATCATGCTGCCTGATGCGGGTTCGGACCAAGCCCAAGCTGGAAAACATAGTGTAAGGCAGATTATTGGCAATATTAATTTGTATGAATAATGGTGTTGTTATAGGAGCTTCAACAGGGCTACCTCATCTCATGTGAGGTTGCACGACAATTCCTCAATGGAGTCAATTTTATCATCCCCCACAGAGTGAAACGCGGCCTGCTATCCATCGGAACTGCACTAACTACAAAGTCATCAATTCCAGGTATCATCCATAAGACAGGTGAGTTCACAAACCTTCCAGAACACCATCATTCCTAATGTAAAGGAAGGGTATCCTGCCACAATGCCAGGACAGTTTCCAGACTGATTATTCGAACATCTAAAAGTCTACTGGTACCCCTGTACAATAGTGTGTTGATACAGTTGCTGCAAATAATGAATGAAGGCTTATCATTTGTTTGTTACAAGACATGTGCTCCACATCGATTGAATCTCATCTATTGATCCGGTAAGAGTAGATCAATGACGACGGCAATCAATTGATTTACCAACCTGCTTTATATATTCTTTCAACCTGGGGAGATTGCTTGGTATTGTCAGGTATTGGTAAAGTTGGACAAGTGTTCATAAATATTTCCCATGCCTAAGTATCATGGCTACAACTATTTTTCAAATATATACAGAGCATATCGCCAACAACCCAACTTCCATCATAACGTTCAAGGATAGGATATTGTTTCTGCGCCTACTGGAGATGAGTAACCAATACTGTTGACCAGACCAATACCTACCTCTGCATACACAATGGCTAATCTGGGCTGTGCTTGGAGCTTCCAGGACTTGTTGGCTTTTAGATATTCACGGGCTAGTTGTGAAACAAAAGCCTGCATGGAAAAAATTAAACAGACAAGATACAACAGCTACAAGGACATGCACACGAGTTTCTTCATATTCAGAGACAGGCCAGCCAAGTGCCTCCTGTAAATTATATCCTCCTCGACTGATACGGGAGACGTCTCCTCACGGTTTCAGAATCTTCGCTGGCAGAGGGATGGGTAACTGAGCCACTGGTGTAATTGGTTGTGCAGCATCAGAGGTTGATGAGTCTGTGTCGTGTGAAAACAGTTGATGTTGTGTCAATGGGGGAGGGGTGTAGCTGCGTTCAGGGGGGAACTTGCAATGAACGGTGAGCGGCTTGAAGTGGTGACAGTACCGCCATTTAGCAGCTTTAGGCATAGCTCAGTTAGACGAACTTGTTGAGCCAGAAACAATGAGCTTACCATTATGATCAATAGGACATTATATATTTTGACTGATGTGCACATCCTGATACTGACAGAATACAGTTAGTTGCAATCAAAGTCACTACCTTGTAGTTACATACAATTTTGGTAATTGGTTATGACATTCATAACAATGGCCTTGTTGTTTTCAAGAAACAAGGACTACATTAACATTAATGCTACGCAAAATATACATGATTGTTGAAAGGGAAAACTTGAGTGTAACAATGTTTCGAGGCTTAAGTAGTGAATGGGAGAATCAAACACCACTGGAGGTATCCGAAGTGGCTGAGTGGCTGAGTGGCTGAGAGGTTGAGCAGCTGCCGGCAAGTTCTGTCGGAGCTTCGACTGAGTCTAATTCACTACTTAGGCAGTGAATCCTTGTTTCATTGATTTTCTTTCTCCTATGATAATCCACCCCAATGGAATGTTGCATCTGCATTGGCTTCATTAGACCAGAGCCTAAGATTAAGCTGGGCATTGTATGCATTTCTTGTCTACAGTCGTATCGTGCACTTAATATTGCTTTTGCACTTATTGCTAATTGTTGAATTTGAAAATGTTCAGACTCGTATAATTAGTTATTAGTTAGACTTTGCATATTCTGGTGGAGCTTGCTGAGTCTGAGTCTGATTCTGATTCACTACTTATCGAATACAACACTTGATGTACTTTCTTTCTCTCCCACTATACATGTATGTGGACTTAGCTGCTACTAAATGTAATCAACTTATACATATAGTTGTACATATTATTATTTCCTTGAATGGCATAGGCTCTTATCTGGCATATCTTGATATCCGGTATGATGATGCGCTTCACGACCATGAAGAAAAACTGATATCTACATATAGATCTTGATGATGAGCCACTGCACTTCATCTTCCCACCACCATGACAAGCACCTCAACATCTGTCATCTTGCCAATGTTCAACTCATCGAGTGCATTCATCTCACCACCCCCACCAGTCACGTATGGACAAACTCTTGGACAAAGGTCTTGAAGGTAATGTCCTATGGGAAGAAATCGATCTCCCCGCCACTACTCCTTCTCTCATGGATCACATTATCCTGAAATCGAGTCTCGACAGCTAACCATAGTCATGTAGCTAATATCATCGGCATGAAAATGGTGACCCTACATGCCATTGCATATACAGCTTGTCAGGCCTGTCAACAATCTTGTTTGTGGTGTTTCCCTTTTGAAACTAATCATGGATATAGCTTTGATTTGCTCTTTCCAGTGTAAACTCCTGGCAAAGTGTTGATGGAGATTTTGACTACTATGATTTCTACAACAACATTGTAGACTTTTTTGAGGTTGTACCAGGCACTGATTCTCAGGCCTGCATCACTGAGTTGCTCAAATGGTGGAATAGGTAAAATTCTTCATCATTATCATATATTGTACTCTAACATTCCGCATCACTCACAGGAAAGTGTTTGGAAAAGTTTGTACGGTTCCCCTTACTGCAACAGAGCTTGGGAGGTTCTCGGTTGCTAGGATGAGTTTGCAGAGACAAGTACACAAGGGAGGCTCTCCTTAGCGCACTAGACACCTGTCATATACCAGACCCAACTGCTCCAATGATATTGATATCCACTCCACCCAACCTTATACCCCTTCCACCTTTTCCCCTTATCCACTCTGCCTGTCTCTGCTCAATCCAGTCGGCCTCTGCATCCACTCCTGCACTTCCACTAAACCACCTCATTGGTCACCTTCTGCATAGCTTCCATTCAACTGGAACCTCTTTCCCCATTTAGGTATATACTTTCCCCTTCGGTACATGACACTTACTTCCCAGATCACCGGCAATTCATATAACTGCTCAATTACTGATCCATTGTGTACATATTGATATCTACTCTGACTTATGTTTTCTCTGTAGTAATACTTACCAATTGTATACTCAGCACATAGCCTTATGCTATGGACTACTGATCACTGCCTCCTCACATAGAAGTATATAAACATATCATGTACATAGCTAGTTTCCTTAGTCTTGATATTACTTGTCTTCCCTCAGTTTCTACTGGTGGAAATTCTCCATAGGACTTTGCTCACTCTGGACACAAGTCTTGCCTTGTTGTCGCCTTCCACTCCTCTGCTCCAACTTAGAGCTGTGCTCTAAGGTAAATCTCCATTACTTCCCTCCACATCATAAGACCAATCCCCTTGTCCCCTTCGCTCCAACTTACTTCCCCCGCTCCATCCACTCTGCTTCTAGTCAGTCCGCCACTAGCAAGCACTTTACCTCCTGACCCTCAAAGCGGACCAAAGTGGACCACTCGTCCTATTGTTGGACAATGTTGGTCCCACTCCAAATTGTGGGCACGTACTTGGCTAAGGGCGCAGTGCAAGAGCTGAAGCCAAGCCCCAACCCCTCCACTTCTCTGTCCAAGAATGGTACCTAACAGCACCAGAATATTGAGTAATTTACATCATATATACCCATATATTATGTGTTATACTTGTTGCAGAATATATATATTTGTGATGCCTTACAAAGCCCCTCCAATAGAAAAAGTTTTGTGCTTCTGTTCAAACCTGTAAAATAGCTCCAAATGAACCAATTTTTTTGATGTACTCAATCATATCCCAAATGGTTCTACTTGGCTTGACTGTTAAGACCGTGCTCAGGGGTAAAGCGGAGTCTGAGGGGCTTGGCTTCAGCTTGTATGCTGCGCCCCTTACCCGAGTACGTGCCCCTAATTTCGGAATGTAGTCTGACACGAATTCTATGGGTTCTGACAGGACATTGGAATGGGGGTCCTCTGAAGGAGGACTGACAGACTACTAGGTGAGTGCGGGAAAGTCGGGCAGGGGTTGTTCTGCCCCACAGGAGGGAGGTGGGAGACTACTGCAGTCGGAACCAACAGTAGAAGCAGAGCGGAAGGAACTGCTTGGATGAAGTCCAAAGCAGAGCGGAACAGAGGGGACGGATGCGAGAGTGCGGGGTCTAGTTCTGACGCACGGGAAGTCAGGTGAGTGGAGGGACAGAGGAATGGGAGAACGGGGGAATGGGGGAGCAGGGGAACAAGGGAACGGGGGAACAGAGGAGTGGAGGAACAGACGATCAGACGATCGGAGGATGGCCGACCTAGGGAGTCAATCCCCTAGGCCGGCTTAACAGGAGTTGACTAGGATCTGGCCCAAGTCAAGGAACAGAAGAGCAGGGCTTAGAAAAGGTAATATTCAGACTGAGTATCTACAGACAAATGTACATATGTTTATATACTCTAAGTGATGAGTATAGCATAGCAGAGGGCTATGTGCTGAGTGTACAGGATTACAATAGGATGACTGAGACATACGAGAATAAGGCTCGGGGAACAGTATGTACGTGACGGATCAGAATCGCTAAGGTATAGGGATTGCCGGTGATCCGAAAAGCGGAACTATGATACTAAATGGGGATAGGACCAGTTGAGTGGTTCCTAGTCTAGGAGTGGACTGGTGAGGCGGTCGGACGGACTAACAGTCGGGTGGGGGAATACAAGCGGAACTGAAGGAACCCCGTGGGTCGGAAAAGCGGAGGGAGTAGGAGTAGGATTGGGTGGACCGATAGGGCGGAGGAGCGGAACCCCAGATAGGGTCGAATGGAAGGGGTATGGGGTCGGGGGACATAGGGGTAGTGTCAGAAAAGCGGAATGGGGTCAGGCGGAGGTAGCAGGGCTAATCCTGCTGAGATGCACTTCATGCATTGTCGGGGAAGGAGCAATGGAGCAGATGGGGAAACAGGGGGTCGGACCAGGAGTGGGGATGCTTATAGGTGGTACTGGGGGTACTCAGATCCGGTATATGACATTTCCCAACTGAAGTTGTCCAGATAATTGACTCACATCCATCCATTCAAAGCTGGCAAAGCCTGTCCAATAGAACAAGTTTTACACATCTGTTTGAACCTGGCAAAGCCCTCCAAACATACCAAGCTTCTTATTATGCTCAATACTATGCTCAATGTTTCTATTTGTCCGACCCGACTGATTTTATGTTCATGGTTTGAGTTGTGCACATCTATTCAAACTTGGCAATACCTCTTAGATAGACCAAATTTATGATTGAATGGACAGGTTACTTAAAGACTGCACTGTTCTGCCAGAAAAACTATGTGGTCCATCTACCAGATAAATTGACATGTTTTACCCTGCCCCAAACATGTTCAGTATTCTAATGATGAGATAATATGACAAAACTAGTGGTGTCATACCAAATTATGCTCTGAATTTGTAGATTTATACAAAGAAGATTCCTCTATATTTGTTCATAAGTTGACATTGGAAAGACTTGAGTGAGTTATTCCCAACACAAAGTGGAACACATAATATCAAGACAATGAGGTGGAAATAATGGTGTCCAGTGGAATGGCACTCTGAATATGTAGTTTTATACAAAGAAGGTTCCCTTGTATTCCATGACATATTAGGCATCAAAAAGACTGCAATGATCCATTCACAACATAAAGTGGACAAACTTGTTTTCTGCGCCTGTTATGTTCAATATTATGGAAGCCCGGACACTCGTGCTCAATTACTCAGCTAGAATTACCATATATAGGCCATGCTTCTGCAGGACCATGAATACCGCCAATGTGAATAAGAAATAATATTATGTACCACATGCATTGAACAAATGTATAACATAGATTTGCTGTCCGTACTACTACACTAAGCCTACTAGGTAGAGCACAAGTGTCCAGGCTATTGTTAAGGTCATGCTCAAAGGGGAGGTTACTCAAAGGGCTTCGGCTTCAGCTTGTGCGCTGTGCCCCTTACCCGAGTACATGCCCTTAATTTCCGGGGGCAGAGGGGAAGTCTGATGGAAGTCCAGGAAGTCCAGAGGTCAGATGTTGGGGGAGTTCGGCAGAACTCCAGAAGACTATGAGGGAAACAGAGTAAGGCTACTGCAGACAAGTCTGGAGTAGAAACAGAACAGAGGTTAGACTACCCTAAGGTGGAGCCGGAGATTTAGTCCTAAGGTTTAACCCCTAAGACTCGGAGATGGACAAGAGCTGAGACTCAAGTCTGGAGAAGCAGGAATGAGCAGAACTAAGATGATATTCGAACTGAGGAGTTCCGGAGTATTACAGGAGTTTATATACTGTAGGTATCATGTAGGTAACTCAGTCAGCAAAGTAAGGGCTATGTACAAAGCATGTGGAAAGTCTATTAGTAAGTGTACATAGATCAAAGCAGTGAGGTTGGAAATGAAACAAGAACAGATGGATCAGTAAGCATAGCGGAAAGGACATAACCGGTAGCCGGAGCAATAACTATTCTAAAAGGAGATAGGGGTGAGTATGGAGATGAAGGGTGAGCGCTGGGCGAAATAACAGGATGGAGGACCGGACTTTAGTGGTGGGGTTCCGGAGGTATGGGATATGACAGTATCCCCCCCTTAGGGCCGAGCCCATGAGGCCGGGTGTCTGGATTGTCGGTTAGGAGCATGAGGCATCAGAGTTTCTGCAGTGATGGTAAAAATGTGCCAGAGGTTTTCCAGATGGGAAACAACATTTTTTCTGTCACCCTTCTTTCTATACAGCTTGTCATGCCCAACAAACCTGAAGGCGTCAAGAAGTCCGCCAAGCAGGCCATGGAAGAAAGGTGGGTGGAAATGGCGGCGGAGTTCGCTCGCTTACAGGAGGCCGTCCGCCTGGAGGAAGAGGAGGAGCACAAACAGAGGGAGGAGGAGAAGAAGATCATGGCGGAGGAAAAACAGAGAGCGGCGGTGGAGCGAAAACGCGAGGAGGAGCAGAAACAGAGGGATATTGCAGAAACGCGGAGAAGAGTACTGGAGTCGGCGTCATTGGGGCATGTGGGGGCGTCGACAGTAAGTTTGATAGCTCATCGAATGTTGTTGGTACTTATTCAGACATTAGGTTACTCGTCGATCCAGCAACTCCGAAGGTCCGGAGAAATTTTGCAGCTCCTGTGTAGAGTGGAAGAGGGACTGTACCTGGACTCAGGCATTTAGGTCCAACAGGGTAAGCATGCTTTGGTCCTTTCTCCGGGGTATTCTAATAGGTGGTCCAGTAGATCCAGAATTGTGACGTGTGCCACCAGCTGAAGGCACAGTGCTCCGGTGGTTATTATTGACAAGGGGAAGAAGCGGGAATGAGCAGAAGGGACCCTGTCTCCCTGGGCAAAGGGAAAGAAGCGTCAGCAGAGCCCGGCAGAGATGGATGACAACATGGAGTCGATCTCCAATCCCCAGACCATGATCGTGGAGGAGGGCAGATGGATGGAGTATGACAACCAGGCCTGGGTGGCCACTGCCAATGACATAGTGGCAGCATTGGCACGGACCAATGGACTTCTGGAGTGGAGTATTGTGGCAGTGGAGGGGAGCCGAGCAGCCATGGACAGGTTCATGGAGGAGCAGAGGGCTTTCCGAGCCTTATTCCTGGAAGGGATGAGGAACGGCTTT
This sequence comes from Suillus paluster, assembly GCF_016628075.1. Lineage (NCBI taxonomy): Eukaryota > Fungi > Basidiomycota > Agaricomycetes > Boletales > Suillaceae > Suillus > Suillus paluster. The sequence goes on from NW_024537659.1 coordinate 115,288, forward strand.
CATGCGGAGGTGGCGGAGGAACCAGAGGAAACAGAGGAGGAGGCGGAGGGTGGGAGTGGTGCTGGGGTCTCCGGCAGAGATATGGAGACTGATGACCTCTAGATAGTCTTGTAATCCTTCGTGTCCAGTTGTACATATATGCTCATCTTTGTATAATGTAACTTTTTTTTCATTTTGTTCAGTAGTCAGAGGTGTTCTGAGATATGGAGGTTGGGGTTTTGAGGTTGATTGGTTGTGCATGGTGTGACGATATCCCCCCATTAGGACCGAACCCCTGAGGTCCTAGACAAATTCTCGGATTTTGGGGAAAATGGGAGACAGATGTTGCCGGTGGAAACAAGGCATGTGGAACGAAGTCCACAGCATGAGGCGGAGAAGTTGTGCTGCGAGGCAGATGGAGACAATGAAGTTTGGGCCAGAGTGGATTGATGGGTACGGAGCGGAGTTTCCACGGTGACGGGTTGCTAATATAAGGGTGCGGGGAAGGTGGGGTTTTTTCTTCAGAAACTTTTCTCTAATATCTTTTTACACTTAACCATGTCCGCTCCTTGGAATTTCGACTTCACTGGAATGACTATGGAGGAGTTACAGGAGCTGATGGCCGCAGCAAGGATAGCAGAGGAGAAGAAGGTGGAGGAGGCGAGAGTTGCCACAGTGGCAGAGCGAGCACGGGTAGTGGAGGAAATGCGCAAGGCAGTGGAGGTGAGTTTTTTCTTTTCTTCTGGCATTGGGTGATACTGATCTCTATGGTTCCTCGGCAGGCACACAGATCGGAAGCTTCGGAGCTCATTGCTCTGGAGAAAGCATGTCTGCGGTGTGAGGCCAACAGCCAGACATGTACATGGGCATTGGTACGAGAGGCCTCGGCCAAGTCTAAGGTAAGTTCCTGTTTTCTTCAGTACATCAGTGATTGACTGGAGTAGGGCGAAGGCAGGGCTAAGGCTAAGGCCTGTGATCAGTGCATGAGCATGAAGGCCTCCTGTCGGGTCGGTGGAGATGAGGCTCAACCGGCCATTCCAGCAAAGAGCAGGAGGCAGACAAGGGAGAGGGTGACAGAGTCCGGAGAAGTAGCGGATGAGGGCGCAGGCAGGCCTTCTTGGCAGAGGAAGGTGTACGGAGAGGAGGAGATGGTGATGGAGGTGGATGACCAGGAGTGGGTCAAGGTGACCAATGACATGGTCTTGGCGCAGGCGGAGACAAACGCGCAGCTGGGGGCCTTGGTGACTGCCATCATGCGTCTGGCAGAGCAGATGGAGCTCCAACAGGTGGAGCAGAAAGAAGAGAGGGACAGGGCCCAGGCGGAAGTCCAGGAGATTCTCCGTGTGACCGGGGTTGCGCTGGAGAAGGGCTTCTCTGGCTGGGGAAGGACCGTCAAGGAGGTCCTTGGGAAGAAGGCAGAGATTGGGGTGGAGGCAGTGGAGGTCCTAGAGCTTACCAGCTCTTCCAGTAGCGACGTGGAGAAGCCAGAGGAAGAGATGGAAAGTGAAGCGGAGAAGGGTGCAGATGGGGAGGAGTCAGGATCTCAGCCAGAGCCGGAGGAAGAGGCGGAGGTGGGGCCTGAGTGTAGCCAGTTCCCGTCCTCTTACTTGATGTACATACTTGTATACACATTGAAAGAAGCTACTTGCTTGCTTTGGAATTGAGTCTTCAGAGGTACTGGCGGAGAAATGAATGGAAGTCCAGCTCTGCCAGTGGATGCAAGGTTTGGAACTCCGTTCCGGAGTCCCCAGCAAGATGGAGTAAACTGATTATTTGGGTATCGGAGTGCAGATTTTCAATCACATGATGGGATAGTTGGAGTGGGAGTAGCCAAAAATAATGAACTTGTTTGGCAAAACTTTGTGATTTTTTCATTACTTCTGATGGATTTCTTAGACGCCCTTGCATCTGCATGGCCTGGCTTCTTCTTTGGCATTGCCACATATCTGTTCGTGAGGATACCATACAAATTCCTCCTAATGAAACTCTTGTCATGGTGGTTCTTTCCCAGTAACGATGGGAACGACATGGAGATGTTGGAAATGGGGAGGAGGGTCTCTTCAGACAACTTTGGTATGTTCTTGGTGTTCAGAACATGATATGTCATTACTGATTCTCTTGGGATGTTCCTGTCACATACCTGATTCAGCCACTTCCAACACCATTTATAGACATCCCTACTATTGGTCCGACCCCCTGTTACCCTGTCCACTGTGGGTACAACAAGCACAGCAGCAAGAAATCGATCTACTACACAGTTGGGTCTTTGCTACCTGCTGCCTCGCTTTAGAACAAGCAGATTCGACCCTAAAGGGGATTGCTACTGGGGAGTACTAGTCTCTGTCTAAACGACCCTAATCAACCCTACCGCAGGTAGGATGAAGATCCGCAAAAATGCGGAACAAGCAGAACAAGCGGAACTCAAGCGGAATGGAATGGAATGAAGCAGAACTCAACTGGATACAATGTGGAATGTACAGATTTGTCAGAACTTGCAGATCAAGTCGAAGGAAGTATATCACAAGGTTAGATTGATAGTGGGCATAAGTCAAAGTGGTCCTCTAGTAAGGTGAAGGAAAAGTCAGAGAAAAGTCAGAAGGTAAAAGATGAGATTCCATAAAAAAACACCCAAGCCCTGAGTACCACTACTTAAAGGGAACATTATTTTCAAGGAACACTGAGGTACAGGTAGTAAATTCTCAGGAAGCGGAAGTGAAGGCAGGCAGTGCACATGGGTGCAATACTCCGGAATAGGGGTCCATGCCATAAGGGCATGTGTCAGTGTGATCCGGGTAACATTAGAAGCAACAGGAAGAGAGATACAGTGTACCAATGGACCTGGAAGGATGGGGACAGGACATGCAAAGCTTGTCTGACGATGCGCGAGAATATCAGATAGTGCAGGTGGGTTCTGAAGGATGCGTGGGAATGCAGAACCCATCAGACGATTCCGCGGGAAATGCGGAATGTGTGGAATATGCAGAACTGATGTAAGACAATGCGGAAAGGATGGGGTTTTATACCCACAGTGGGGGAATTCCCCACACTGCCCCATCCCTCCTTCTCCAACAATGCACGAAGTGCATCTCAGCAGGACTAGCCCTGCTACCTCTGCCCAACTCTGCTCTGCTCCTCCGACACTACCCCTATTTCCTCCGACACCATACCCCTACCCTCCGACCCTATCTGGAGCTCTGCTCCTCCACTCCATTGGTCCGACCGATCCTACTCCTACTCCCTCCACCATCTCCGCTTTTCTGACCCACTTGGTTCCTTCAGTTCCTCTCGTGTTGTTCCATCCGATGATTGGTCCGCCCGACCGCCTCACCAGTCCACTCCTAGACTAGGAACCACTCAACTGGTCCTATCTCCTTTTAGTATCATAGTTCCTCCTTTCGGATCACCCGTCATCGCTTTACCCAAGTGGTTATTGATCCATTGTGTACATGTTACAGTAACATGAGCATTACACGTCATTTCATTCTTCAGACTTGTCTAGACCTGGACCATGGTTACGACTATTCTATTGATGTTATAGGGACTTTACATAAGCCCTTCGGCTCCGCTTATTCTTTTCTTCCTATCATTTGCCACTGCTATCCGTCGCCAATGTGACTTCCATCTGACCGATCTTCTGGCTTATCTGTTTTGGCTTATCATTCTTGCGCCACTTATATGGTTTACCTGTTATCTCTGACTCACACCCTATGCCCTTACCGTATCATCGGTACCACCCTTGACCCTTACCGTTCAACCGGTATCTCTTACTTTTCATATATAAAGGACTCTGTACACTGTAGTAGTCCTTAACTTGAATCTACTCAGCTCTCATCTGATCTTGTCGTTGGGTCTGAACTTCTCTTGCCTAAGAGAACTCCCTTTGTACAAAGAACCATCTTCTCTTGAGGCGATACTCTTGAGTTGAACTCCATCTCTTGGATCATATCCTCGAGAAACTCCAAACGACTCTATGCAAGTAAGGGCCTCAACCCTTACTCAGACTTAGTGCAGGCAAGCTCCTTGCTGGGCTAGTGCCGAAGGCCACGCTTCAAACGCCCCTTGTGGGTTTAGCGCTGCTGGATCTCATCCGAGAGGTTTCGCATAACAGTACATACTATTCTCTGAGCCCCTTTCTCGTATGTCTCAGTCATCTTTCTAATAATTCTGTACACTCAGCACATAGCCTTTTGCTATGCTATGCTACCTACTTAGAGTATATAAACATGTGTACAATTGTCTGTAGATCTTCAGTCTGAATATTACCTTTTCTAAGCCCTGCTCTCTTGTCCTTGTTCTTGGGCAAACCCCTTGAAAACTCCTGTTTGCCAGCCTAGTGGATTGACTCCCTAGGTCAGCCACCTTCTCCGCTCGTCCGACTTCCCGCACCTCCGCCGCCTTTCCCGCGCATCAGATTTGTGACTAGTACTCTCATACCTCTGTTCTCTGTGTTCCCATTCTGCTTCGGACTTCGTCCGAGCAGTCTCCTCTGCTCCGCTCCTACTGTTAGCTCCATCTGCAGTAGCCCTCCGACTCTCCCCTGTAGGGCAGACCAATCTCCGCCCGACGTTCCCGCGCTTATCTAGTAGTCCGTCGGTCCTCCTTCGGAGGACCTCCATTCCAACATCCTGTCGGAGCTTGTAAAACTCGAGTTGGACTACAATCCGAAATTAGGGGCACGTACTCAGGTAAGGGGCACAGCGTATGAGCTGAAGCCAAGCCCCTCAGACTCAGCCTTACCCCTGAGCACGGTCTTAACAGTTCCTCCAGATGTTACACAAAGTCCCTTCTAGCAAATTCATTATGGAGATATTGTAAATCTTTGTCCATAGGAGACATCCCAGAATCTGTCCATAGTAACAGAGGACGATCTGGAGTAAATGGAGGAGCAAAATGGAGTTCCCTTCTGATGGAAGACTTTCCAGGAGGCAGAGGAGCGGAGGAGAAGCGGGGCAAAAATCGGAGGAGGAGTAATCAGAGCGGAGGAGTATAGGTACATAGATGAAGTGGGGTAACTTGACTTGGGAGTTGGAAGAGGATGGATGATAAACCGTGCACATATATGAGAGGCTAGTTTGTGTATATCAGTTAGTGCTAATTAGAATAGACCGGACATAAACCGGCAGAGGAGAACATGGCTAGTCCGGAGTTAGGGGTACTGCAGTGAAGCGGACCTTGTTGGATGTCAGAGGTCAATGGCATTTCCAGTGGTAAAACCCAGAAAAGGTGTCTGCTCTATACCCTATCGATCAATGGATCGTGGTGGGAGAGCAAGCGATATTCCTGAGTGGTACTAGGAGAATCCAAGGGAGTTGAATGTCGAGACATTCCAGAGGTGACTTGCCAGTCCGGAGCGGCGGAGAAATCGGATATAATAGGAAATCAGAGATAATTATGTAGTGTTCTGGAGTAGGATCGCTATGATCAGGAAATTGGGCCAGAAGGATTGGAACAAAGGAAAATACGGAGTTTTATCAGAACGGATATTTCATGAGGTAAGGATGAGGAGTTCTAAATGATAATGGAAGGGTCGGAGGAAAAGTCATAGTTTATGAGGGACAGGAGTTTAAACCTGGCGGAGAAGTGATTCTTGGACATTAGTATACTCGGTAAGGTGTGAGTTCAAATATACTGTTAAGGTCGTGCTTAAAGTATCATGAATTCCCAACACGAATCATTTTTCATTTCTCGGTTTTCCTTCAGCTATGTCCCATACCCGAACCGGTCACGTGACACCATTACCTTTCACATTATCACATCATCACCATGTCACAGCTTCACCCCTTCACATTTCACCAATCACATCTCCGATCGGATCCCCTACGCCCAGGGCTAGAACCATATGTCTTCCTATCACTTAATCTCTGTCCCTGACATCATTGCTTATATATCGCGACGTCATACTACGTCATGCGCAGTATCGTACGATTCTTTCTCATTGGCTGATTATTTACGGACTCAGATATCTCCAATTCAATGTTATGTATATAGGTAGGGTAGTTAGCGTAGTTTCTCTTTAGACTTAACCTCTTCGTTCCTACCAAGTGTAGACTCAGACGTTCACTCTCAATTCTATCTTTGCTCTTATCCTTGACGAGTCCTAGTGGTTGTGTTAGGCCTTTACCATTTGGTGAACGCTGATCATAACATAAAGAGGAGGTTACTCAAAGGGCTTCAGCTTCAGCTTGTGCACTGTGCCCCTTACCCAAGTATGTGCCCTTAATTTCCAGAGGCAGAGGGGAAGTCCAATGGAAGTCTGGGAAGTCTGGAGGTCAGATGTCAGGGGAGTTTGGCAGAACTCCAGAAGACTATGAGGGAAACAAAGTAAGGCTACTGCAGACAAGTCTGGAGTAGAAACAGAACAGAGGTTAGACTACCCTAAGGTGGAGCCGGAGATTTAGTCCTAAGGTTTAACCCCTAAGACTCGGAGATGGACAAGAGCTGAGACTCAAGTCTGGAGAAGCAGGAATGAGCAGAACTAAGATGATATTCGAACTGAGGAGTTCCAGGAGTATTACAGGAGTTTATATACTGTAGGTATCATGTAGGTAACTCAGTCAGCAAAGTAAGGGCTATGTACAAAGCATGTGGAAAGTCTATTAGTAAGTGTACACGGATCAAAGCAGTGAGGTTGGAAATGAAACAAGAACAGATGGATCAGTAAGCATAGCGGAAAGGACATAACCAGTAGCTGGAGCAATAACTATTCTAAAAGGAGATAGGGGTGAGTATGGAGATGAAGGCAGAGCGCCAGGTGAAATAACAGGACAGAGGACCGGACTTTAGTGGTGGGGTTCCGGAATTCTAGATCTGGAGGTATGGGATATGACAGCCATAGATTGACCACTGTGAGGTCAATGAAATACTACTGCAAGAAATCAAATCAAAAAATATCAATGAATGCAAGTCACCATTCGTCCTATCACATCTGCATCACCATCTGAGTCATTGGAAAACTCCCATATGCTCATCCTGGTGCTACACTGGCTACACTGGCAGCTGAAACCATTTCGCTTGAGATTTCAGCCGTTCATGAAGCAGGGGGGCGCAAGAAATCAAGAGGCATATCAATTGGAGTATGGTCTTTCCTTAGTATGCTCTCTTAAATGTGTGCTAACATATTTTTATCTAGAATATCTGTGAAGGCAAGAAGGACATTGATGCCCGCATTGATGCTCCAGGTCTTATCAACCTTGCTTTGGAGACGGTGCTCCCTAAGCTATGTGCTTTTGGTGGCATATTTTCATGGCGTGATGAGGAGTTCATTGTATGAGACTCAGGATGGGTGGACCTATCAACGCACCAGCCATTAATTCCATACTTCTACTCACAGTGTCTGCAGCCAGGCTGCAAAGTTCCCAAAGGTTCCATCAAGGGCCCTACATTCAAGACGAAGCAATTTTCCCTCATGGTAGTCATTCCAGAGTGTCAGTGGACAGAGTTCGAAGATTGGCAAGAAGATAATGAGATGATACGCTTGTGTATTGTACGCTCATTGTCTATGCTAACTTACACTCAATACTACAGGCTATTGAGCGTTCAAGTCAGTCCTCTAATGCCGATGGTGCTACTGACAATGTCAATACCAAGGGCAATCATGCACCAGTCAAGGACACCTCATACTCGTACTCAGCAGATGATGCACTGTCTGCAGTCCAACTCCCTTTATTTCACTCAGCACTTGACACAGTGGCCAGCACTGCACTCCCCTCATTCGACCCAGCACAGGACACCCACTTGCTGGTCCCCACTACTACCAGTATCTCCATCAAGCGAACGCATGAACATGCAAGCAGTTCTAGCACAATTTCACCCCCTCACAAAGTATGGGTACCTCCTGCATTGTGCCTTGATCACGATCACCTCAGGGAGGCCCTTAAGATTGGTGGAGGTGCCGACTTGAATGTAAAACAAAGTATGTTGCAGTTCATTGAGTCTATTCAATGCACTCACTATTTAGTGTCAGTCTCCAAGTTTCAGAATGAAAATATACATTTTCACTCAATCCCTACCCGACCCCTTGATGAGCTCCTGAAGTGCACCCGCTACCACTCATTCTCGGTAGATAATGCTGATTCGTCAGTCGGCTATGTGACGATCGACCCATCCATCGAAGGCCATATTGGAATAGGCGGATTCAAAACAGCACACCAAGGATGGTTGACACTAACGGTGCCTCCTAGGTCAGGTCTGGGGTCACAGGCAAGTCAAAAGGTTGTTGTGAAACGTCCATTCAAAAGAGTGTACCCCCAAGGCATGCCATCATCTAGCACAGATTACAGAATTGGACACTATGCACCACTCAACAAGGTGGCCAAGCTGTTCAGAGAAGCAAATGTCCTGTACTGGGCGAAAGCTCTGTTAGGTCTCATCTACAATTTCATTGACCACACCATTGCAGACACATCCGATCCTCCACCATTCAATATTCCACATGTTCGGTTTGTTGAAGCCGGCCTTGCGCTATCTTACTCTCAAGGTAGCAGCAAGTCTACATTAAAGACTGCGACGATACCATGTGGAGTGTTCCTCCTCAAGGAGATTATTGATGGCGAAGATTTCACCAAGTTTATTCATAATATGGATCCTGACCCACTGCTTGACCCGGACCAGGATGGGTATGACTTTGCGCAGTTTTTGGCATTCATGCAACATGTCCAGTATGTGAAGACAGGTGGACTGGTCTTTATATCTGACTATCAAGGTAAGTGCTCCGAGTCTATGACCCAGTATTCTATATTCTCAGTGTCATTGATATGGAATTGAACAGGCAGTACAAAGCTACTGAGTGACCCACAAATCATGACACACTTGTCTGTTAGCCAGGGCAATGATATATTTGGGGAGGGCAACATTGAGAAGGCAGTCAGTGAATTCGAGAGACACCATGTTGGCAATGAGTTCTGCAAATGGCCAGGATTTGGACTTGAGGTGCTTGGGGTAGAAGTAGTTTAGATTGCACTATGTTTTGTTTTGGCTTAGGGGACGATGTTTCTCTGAATTGTTCGAAATTGTGTTCACCACTTGACGAGATTTTGAACTCTCTTGGTCGATATAGACAAATAGGTATGCACTAGTCAACATGAACAAATACGGAAGTGTGGTGCTCGAGGTCCAATTACCATAAGTAGCAATTCTAGCTGAGTAATTGAGCACGAGTGTCCAGGCTTCCATACAATATTGTTGATGCCAAGATAACAAAGCAGAAAAGCTGTGCTCTAAGTTTGTAGGATTATGCATAGAAGGTTCCTATAAATTTCATGACATGAATTGATCATTTGACTTGCCTATACTGATTACTGGAATTGCGTACATTACTGGAGTATGCATAGCATGGTCCGTTTTTTCACGGGGCAGTGATGAAAAGAGAGTGCAGAGTTTGAAAGAAAAGAAAAGAAAAGAGCTCGACGACGAACCCGTCGACGTCTTTGCTAGTGGAGGAGCGGAAACAATAGCCGATGGCTTCTTCCGCTCGCCCAAAGACCAAACTCTAAGACTGCGCTCGTGCCTCGCTTTGTCATAGAGTGACAACATGTTTGTCAGTGCATGCAGTGATCTTGAATCAGACTCTTACTGACCCTATCAGAGGTAATAAGGGGGTTTGGTAATTAGTACTAATAGTTCACGAACCACGTTATGGTCGGACTGTCCGTATAACCGTGCGTGAACAAAGTTCACAAGATCTTAGGAAGATATGAGGAAGAATCAATTACGTTTTCTGTAAGATAGGTTCTTCCTACATCGCCATGAAGTTCTGCCATAACAATATTCGGCACATAAAAGCAAGCCGTCTTCCTACCGTTGCCTTCAGAATTATCTGATCCGATATCACATCCTTACAAACGATGCGTTTCTACTTCGTCCTCCCGGTTGTTGCTGTTTTGACAGCATCAATATCTGCCAACCCCATTGACAGTCGCAGCGACGCTGACACCAGTAATAGTTGTCACCCCACTTGCAACCAGGCTGCCTGCTGCTTAGGAGAAAAATGCATGCGGTCAGGCGGTGTGACTGAAAATGGCGACGTGAGCACGAGTAGTTCGCGTCCTGGATTTAACCGTGACTCACCGGCATGGTAGTTTGTCTGGATATGCGTGAAAGACTGAGTGGCATGTCGCGACAGTGAACTACAGTGAGTCGTGTTTCTGCTTTCCCATCGGTACAGTATGGTTGATAGCACGACGCGTGACTTACTAGTGGTTTCTTGCCGAGTTGATCAATGCGCATGCTTCTGAACAAATTTCACTGCCGCTCGAGCAATGTATATCTTGGAATAGAGTGTATCTCAAACAAGTACTTGAATACATAGCATATGAATGAGATACTTGCAATGCAGTTTTGTAGTCTCGTTGTAAGCTTGAACCTAGAAACTCTAATGACAGTGTCAGGCGGGTACGATCATAGACTGCACGCTGAAACTGATACACTCATAGCCATACTGGCACTGAAGTCTGACGAATCTCCATAAGTCACCACGTTCCTTGTTTCTGTTTCAAGATACAAATTCCGGTCAGTGGCACCTGCCTCGAGGAATCGGAATGCTGCGTGACCTCCCCTGTCAAGCCCAAGGTCCAGGGAGATCTGTCCCATTCCCAATATCATCGGCTGGATATCCACACATCCCAGACCACGAGATGTAACCATACCCGCCGCCCATGAAGATCTCCGCCCAAGGAAACCTAGTCACAACCTACTGCTCGACAAGCAGCTCCTCGACGACGCCCCCAAAGTAAGCATTCGAAAGAGAATAGCTTCATGGGAGGAGAGGAGAGTCAAAGGAATGTAGACGGATATGGATAGCGCCTTGGAAAATGGATCTAGCTGTGAAACCGAGAATGGGGAGAAATGTGAGGACTGAGGAGGTGTGGTGGATAAGTGAGGACGATTGGGAGGTTCATCATGCCTGTTCGTAGCTCAGTGATCTCTAGGAGGTACAGGGGAAAATTCAGAATACGGACCAATGACAGAAGTAAATCAGAACAACACAACGCACCTCGCGTTCTGGACATATCACTCCCAGGCTCCTTTTGAGACACCATAGACTTGTTCGTCACAGGTCGAGGGACATGTGGTCCTGGATCAACGCGCTCCGCATCGCACAAACCCCCCAAGACAAAGACAAATGGTGCAGATGCGTTTGGAGCTCAGCGCTCATCTACCAGCTAGGCAGTTCGGGGCACAATCTTCGCTGAAATGCGCATCTGCTCGAGAGATCAGAAACCCGCACCAACACTACCCGTTGCAAAACCGGGGCCTTCACCAGGCCATCCCGCTTCTAGTGTTTGCGTGCTGCATATATGGAACATCATCAATGAGTATAAGCAAGGAGGTTGATAGTGGAATCTGATATCGTGGGTGGTTATGGTTTGTTGATGCTACGACGAAGGTTTGACGTGCCTGGTAGCTTCCTGGCGAGACGTTCCGGCTTGGGATGCCTTTGGTGGATTTGGAGCTCGCGTTGGTGGGCAATGCATCCTGCATATGAAGGGTGTCTGGGTTGAAATGCAAATAAGCGAACTTGGGTTCGTATTCATGCCAAAAGCCGATATCGAGCTGCAGTAATTGATCACCAAGAATGGGCCTCTGCGGCCAGTGTTCAGAATTAATTCTGCTCGTCTCGATGCGGCGAAAGCGGATGATGTCGTTGGTGATGATCCCGGTGAATTTATCGTCCTGTTGAGGCTAAAAGATTGTGCGACAAGGAAGCACTGGGTAAATGGCATGTTGGACGTATGTTGTATGTTATGGCGGTGCGGGGGATACAGGGTGAAAAGCTTGGCCGTCGACTGCGGAGCGGAAGGATGTTGTATTTAGGTAGAAGGGGGTTGTTGCTGTTGGACGTAGTGAGAATCCTGTCAAATGAGTCCAGATCTTGGTTGACCGTGAGTGCGAGTTCATTTTGTTGAACGAAGAGGAACATGGAGGAAGATGCATGGACAGAGACGGATCCTACTTGCATTATCTTCAGCGCCATTCTACAATAAATTTGTATTTCTTCCACTGGAGGATGTGCCTATACCAATGGAAATATCAGATAATTCCAAACTCTTCCCATACTTTTCACAGGGTGCTTGGAGCGATGGATTGTACCCACATTGCATGTTGTCTATCTGCAGAAGAACGCTGACTGTCAATGTTGCCTGTTTGAAATTGACCCCATCTCCACCTTCAGCACGATGAAGTATGACATATTCGATGAGGCAGGAGGTATCTTTGATGGTCCAGTGAGCAGATGAGTCTGAACCTGAAGCTGCAGAAGGTGTAGGCTTCTTCCTTGGTGCTATGATTAACTTGAAGTTGGTGATCAGGACGGGCGCAGATGTCACAGACTCGTCACGTAACTCGAACATATTTTTGGACGACATAGTAGTAGGCAGTTCAAGTGAAACACAATGTGACTTGGAACATTCCCGCTACGTCAGTAGTGGTGCCATAGGTTGAAAAAAACCTCATCTTTCAATTTCTGGCAGAGAAATGAGTATCAGTACGTTTTTGGCGCTTTGTTCTCATGCAGTCGTTAACTATGTCTTCTATACGTTTCAGTCTATACTGTCATAATGATACATCTAATATACTGTAATGACCGAGAAAAATCGGGTAAATGGAGAACAGTGCTTGTTTTGCTACCACAGGCCTCCCCGACGTTTTCCCTGACCGATACTTCTTCTTTGTCTTCCTCGTGCGGCATGTTGGGAGAGCCTGGGTCAGCACCACAGTATTGCGGGTAATAACGAGAAGCGCTATCACCGTTGTTGAATAACTTTGGATATGCGACCTAGTGTTGCTTCTAGGACGCGTTCAGCTGCGGTATCGTATTTCCGTATAATACTTAGGTGGTCTGTGCAAATGGGTATGGTGTCTTTAGACGGGGTTGGCTTTGTGTGGAAAGAGAACAACGAGCATTAAGCATGAAACCCTGTTGGAGACAATATTGAATAAAAGCGAAGTACCGCAAGTTTACAAGTCGCAGATGATATACAGTGCGAAACGACCACAGGGAATTCGTTTGAAGAGTATCGTGAACTCACCATACATCCAAACACCTCAGCCAACACATTCAAAGCAAGCTGAATTTCCTTTTACATTGTTCCTCAAACGGCTATATTCTCTCCGAATCAATTGCCTACCATGTCAATCAACCTCCAGCTCTCCCGTAGGCTTGAGCGAAAAATCGGCCTTGAATACAACCCATGGCTCGTTAAGCGGGCTTTTACCTGTCCACTCTGGAAGAACATAAACGCGGACGTGCCTTAGTTCAGGGATCAACTCCGGGTGAGAAGACAGAGCTAACGCACCCAGGTGGGGCTGAATGTGAATTTTGATATTTCCACATGTACTCCAGGTGCTCTTACGGAGTACGCCACAAAGATTGAAGGGCTGTTACCCATGGTGCCATGGATAAACCCCGCTAGGCATCGACTGCACATAAAATACGATTAGGACTTTGTTCCGTGTTGAGAGCTTGCTACGAGGCCATGATGAGACACGTGAAAACAACCCGGATTATAAAATTGCACAAGGTAGCCCCTGCAGGGCATTTTCAAAGGTGATCGCGACATAAATCGTGCATGAACGTCATTGATGAGGTCATCATAAAACAAGGTCGCGAGACACAACATGCATTTCACTAAGTATGTAATATGAGGACGAGGCAAAAATGACGCGGTCGTGATTCGGTACTATAACAAAACGTACCTTTGTGGTGTGGCGGCCCGCGTGGGAGGAGTTACATGTAGGCAAGCGAGGAGTGTCTAAGGCGCACTTTGAACTCGTCAATGAGACACCTCAAAATACTAGTATCACGCACCTGCAAAGGGCTCTCTTTTTCTTGGAGTCTTACAGCACAGCTTTCAATCTCACTGGCGACCCACTCAGCATTCGCGAAAGACTGGCGCCGCGAAGTGTCAGTCACCAAAGTTCGTTGCACAATCACTGTAATGTCAAAGCAATTCCAAATACCACATCAGAAGAAGGAATGCGAACGAAGAACTTGAAACTTACCTCGACTTCACTGTAAAAAATTTTACCCCCATTTGCGAACATTCTCGATAGAATCAGGAAGTCTGAGGAAGAGAATCGCACATAAATTGAAAGTCAGTAGAAACGACATGCAGCAAAGACATAACAATGCTGAGCTTCGCAAGCCTCTATCTATTCCGAATGTATGGTGTGCTCGTGGCGTGTCCTTGAGCCGGCGACCAGTACTGTTGGCCTTGTGGAGACATGCATGATTGTGCTTTCAGGAAGTTGTTTGGCAAAAGCCTTGAATCCAAACAACCTCAACGCACGAGCAAACAAACACAAGTTGGAGCAAGTTGGTCACGAGCAATTACTTATGTCCGATAATCGACTGATACCGGTCAACAAGGATATATCATGTTTGATTTCTGAGTCGGCGCTGGGCATACTGGTTACGAGTCTAGGTGCTAAACACGAAGTGACTCCTCCTTCCCCATGATTTTCCGCATCACCCCAACGTTTCACCAGTACTTCCTCCAGCGCTACCACCACTCTCACACCCGGTCACACAGCACACCCACACGCAAACACATCTTTAATGGTATTATATCTCACCTGCCCGCATCTGCAAATCCCAGCACACCCACCCGGCTGCTGGACACCCAACAGATGAGACTTACTCCATGACCCCCGTCCACGCAGAGTCCCGTCCACTTCTGGAGTCAACCTGCGGATAGCTGCGCAGTGCTTGCAAGACGCCTTCTCGATTCAGATGCCTCAGACTTGCCAGTCGATTTACACCTAAGTCCGGTGGATTGGAGTTATGCAAACGTACTCCCGAGCCCAGCGTTTCGTATGGTCATTGCAAGCCCGCATACTCTCACATACACACTATCCACGCAAACTAACTAACAACGCACCACGCTCATCATCAGATTCATATGACATATGACCACCACTATATCATTCGCTAACGGTCTAACCTACCTAGCTTGCTCGCTGTTCAGTGTACATATGCGTGTGTTCAATTGATCATATATGATCATTTTCCTCCTCCTGCCGTATCCGTGAAATGCCAAGCTCATCGCAACCACAGTCACATTCATATGCGCCATTTTTCGTATATCGTTTCCTTTTTTCTCGAATCTCCGTCTTTCGTCGTTTTTATTTGTGAGTTATGGAATCCCTTTTTTCGTTAGCGTTGCGCAGGGTGTCAAGATGACAAAGCAGATCGGCTTCGATGCTGTTCACGGGACAAGCTTCGGGACTAGTTCTGTATTTTGCTGTTGTACACCGCTCATTTCCTTGAATCATAGGCCACTGATAAGTGGACGCCGATCAAACAGTGTTTGTCCTCCAACCACCGTTAAACTTTTGAGAACACTCTGCAAACGAGGGATGTGCAGGGGTGCGTACAATCATCTCTTTGCGATCACAAGTCGAGCCTCGGTAGCATACTTTATTTACAGTGAAGAGGTTATCCTGGTGAGTTTAGCCCAGGTGTGCCAGGAAGTCCTCCGCCTGCGCTGATCCCCAGTTAGCACGGCTCATGATCGGCATCAGTGTGCGTTTTTCGCTGATGGACATACGACAGGCTGCGGTCGTGGTTCGCTGCTGTTGATACGGGCAGATCGGGGGGACTATTGCTACTGAGTTCGATCACTTTGGTGCGTCTATTCTAGCTAGATGAGTTATTAACGGGGATTGGACTTGTGAGTATTGCATTGTAGATTTTGAAAGAAATGGAGATGCTGATGTTATCTTAGCGTTTACTTAAAGCTTTGATGAGCGTGTTTATCGGTCGTCTCTGTTTCTATCACAGTATTCCTTTGGTCGGTTGTTCGTCGATTGCGATAGAATGTTGACCGGAGCAGTAACGAAGTACTTCCCCCTCATCCGATTATGGTCTTTCGATCCATCTAAAGGAGAGTTGTTCTGTGGACTCTGGAAATACATTAAGGTGCGTACACAAGGCCTCGTAGCTGATGACGGCCATACTAAGATATATCAAAACACGGGACTGCCAGGACGTATTCCGCCACTTCGACAAAGACCCTTGCGGTTCCGTCGACCACGGCGAGCTCCAAGACACCCTTGTATAATTCACATACAATCTCATAGAAGCATCGGACGATGGCGCCTGATGTTAATGGTAGTGTGGACGACGGACTGAATGTAACTTTGAATGGTCAAAACCGTGCTTCTGCGACGTGTGTGGTCTCGAACAGGGGAAACCACGATAAACGACGACTCACAATCGTAGTCGTTACTTGAGATATTAGGGAGGTCATGGACATGTTATTCGGTGTTCGAGTCGTGATAACTGAATGTAATATGGGTTCGTGTGCTCGTACTAGTAGATTCAAAGGAGGCACAAATTGGTGAAGGCGAGAGCGTCAAGCGAATGCGCAGTTGTGGGGAGACGAAAGGGCATAAATGGTGTAAGACAGATAAATACTAGTGCTTCATGAAATGAATAGGTATCCAACGTACGTCTGCTTTGAAGGAATCATGAAGTATCTGTATATGCATGTATATCGTCAAGGGACAAACGAGAGCTGCGTTGAAAAAAAACAACACATACAGCTACCATATCTCTACGGTCCTGACGTCCATCATGTTGTTGACAGAAGCCAAATCATTGACCTGTGCAATGATATCACGATCCGATGCGATCCTTTCATATGCTCCCTTGCGCTGCTGTACGAGTAAAAATGCGCCGAATGGCTGCCCAAGGCTAACCATCAATCGCAAGGCTCGCGAGTGAGATTTCGAATCATCCAGCTCTTCATCTACAGGAGAAATGGGGAGTGAGGCATCCAACGGAGATTCGGACTCGGACTTACCTCCAGAGCTCTCCGCATCATCCACAAAATCAACCTGCTCTGCAGAGTCATGCTGGTCGAGGAGACGGCGGTCCCATGGACGGACAAGAAGGAATGGCTGTGGAGCGGGCCTTGCCCGCGAGAACGGAATCAACCTGTCTGTTGTGGTGATCTGGAGGTCATCGAGCCCGACTGCCTTGACTGTATACGTAGAGGTCTTCTGGCCTCCACCAGTACCAGAGCGCCGCGTGGCTTCTGTGACAGGGAATACAATGCAAGGAAGATGCAACCGGTGGTGCGCAAAACGGGGAGCGCCCAAGCTTTCGAGTGTCTGATGCAGTCTCGAAGCCGACTCTAAAGTCACAGCATCTCGCAGTAAGGAGATTAATGACTCAATCTCATCTTCGGATAGAGATGGCGCATTGTGCGCTGAATCTTCATACGAAATGATGTCGGCTGGTAGACAACTGTTGAATGTGGATGGTTGCCCGACCCAGTCAAGGACAGTAATGTCGCCCAACTGAGCCACGATCTCCTGCAGGAGCCGCCCGAGTGCATTTTGCTTCTTCTCTCCATAAATGACAGGAAGTTGGACGCCGAAGATGCCGAACAATGAATACGCGATGTCTTCCGGCACGGTGGTGACGCGCGTAGACGCCCATCGGAGTATCTCCCGAGCGTCTCTCGTCCCAGGTTGGAAGGCGACAAGGGCGCGGGCATCTATGCCTGTCGCATCCTCCAATTCACCCATGATCTTCTCGGATTTCTTATGGTTGGGGGAGAGGTCGTTGAGATATGGAGTCCAATCCTGTTGGTAGAAGCGAATGACTTTAGGTGCGAGGAATTCGGGGACAGTCCATCCTCGGGTGTTCCATGAGCTCTTCGCCAGCGCACCGGGCTGGGACGAAGGCAAAGCTTCTGACAGGTAAACGACCGTGAGCGCTGAGTCGTGATACCAACCAAACATAGAGTTCAGTGATTTTTGGACTTCGCCGTTGTCGCGCTGGTCGATGCAACAAGAATCGACCCACGCCCAGTGATACTCTGCCTTACGAGCCATGTCGCAGAACGACTGCAACTTGACGAGATTTCCTGCCTTCAACTTGTATACATCCTGGTCCTTGATGTCCTGCAACCGCGGCTCCTTTTCGTCCCATCTATGGGATAACATAACGCAACGGAAGTACGTCGCCACCGCGTCTGTGATGTGCTCCGTTCCAAGGTCAGGGTGCTTCATAGTCGACAATAGAAGCTTCTTGTAGTCTATTGTTGTTTCAAAGGCGCCAAACTGTGCTCCTCGGTCGCATAAGAGTCCAGTGGCGGTGTTGAGTAGACGCAGCGGGGCAGCGTTGAGTTGATCGCTCATGATCTTTCGAATATCACTCGTGGCTTCGGAGAGACTGAGATACTGTCTGCGCAGCTCTGAGGAAAGAGTTGAGCATCTTGACGCACAGGTAACTTAGAGCTTACTTCGCATTTGCATGTCAGTAGCACTGTTCAATTTCGAGATCATCATGTCGAAGACCTCGATAGCTTCATCATAGCACTGGGCTCCATGAAGCGCTGCATGCTTCACCTCGTACCCAACGTGAGACGAAGGGTTGAGTTCGATGACCTATGCGTCGCCAAAGTGAACATTGGCAACAAACCAGAAGCCGTCATCGCACCTTTTGCGCATCAAGAAGCGCGTCCTCCCATAGCAATTTGCCCGACTTGGCCTCGCTACGTTTCGCAAAGTCGGTGTCAATTGCAGAATTCAGGTCGATCACCATGGAGTATAGCTCAATAGCCTTGTCGTAGTCTCGTGCGGCGAGGGCTGCACATCCGGCGTCACGAGATAGCTTGCTGCATTCTTGCGTGAAAGCTGAGCAAAATGCGGGTGAGGATTCTTGCGTGACATCGCTAAAGACTTACCAGTGGACCAATCGGCGCAGCTGGGTTTCGTAACTCCATATGATTTCAAGGCTTCTTGGAGTCTACCAGCCCGGAGGAGGGCATCACACCGGTTCTGATTTGCAATTTGCCACAATGGCTCGAAATCCAACTTGAACAGCTACAAAAAGCATGTGGTGGGGCATGAAAAGCACGTTTCGGTTACATCACATCAACGTACCACCACCAAGTCGTTGTAGTATACGAAATGAATGACCGATCCTGATGAGAAAGCCCCGGAATTGATAGCGTCATCGAAGTGGTCAGCAGCTTCGTCGTGGCGCAAGCCATTCAAGGCTTTGATACCGAGCTGAACATGTAGGTATGCCTGATGTGCGAATCAGAAAAATTCGGTTTCCATGCACAAAACCTGTGCTTTATTAAGGTACACACCTCCACGACACGATACGCAGGAACATCGTGATTCGGACAAGCTGCAGCCAGCTGTTGGACGAGCTGCATTGCCTCCTGATGTTGGTTTGCACCAAATAGTGCTACGGCCTGAAACCGTAATGAAATAAGGAAGATGCGAGAAAATTTAACATGCCTTAACCAAGAAAAGGAAATGGATGGTTTTTGAATCTTCGTTCGTGAAAATGGAGGCAACGTCAAATGCTGTCCTCGCGTCCCGGATCTGCCCTTTTCCGCATAGGGCAATTCCCTTAGAGATATAACCTGTCAAGGAGGGCTGGATGGTGACGGACTATGTTACAATGAAAGTTAGCATAAAGGAGCAATGATGGGTCAGTCTATATCACCTTTTTTGCGTCGTCAAGCGCGTGGTCCCAGTCGTTTTTTCGCGCCATGACAAATGAACGATTGGCATACGAGGTGTGTTTTTTTGCATCGGCGTCAATCTCTTGAGTGAATAATTTTTCAGCGGTAGATAAGTCCCCCGCGATGCATGCGTCGCGGGCAGTGGTATTGTTGACGGAGAGAATCTGTGAACGTGAAACATGCTCGAATTGCATTGTCAGAGTCAAGGACGGAAACATACCTCTAAATTCACGCCCTTGGGTGTCTCCCACTGCGAGATCATGTTCTCTCCACCTCCGCTGAGGATATGCCTGCCGTCCATGGAGAAAGTGACGCAGTACGTCGGGGATGAGTGCTGGAGGATGGCGATAGTTCGTCGATCTGAGAGCTGCCAGAGACGAACATGCTTATCTTCAGATGCGGAAGCGATGTGTGTGCCCGTAGGATGAATGACAATGGAGTGGATATGACTCGTGTGGCCCGTCCAGGGATCACCGACCTGCTTCCAAGTGGATGTATCCCACTCCCGTATGGTCGGATCCTGACTATTTCCCCCTGAGAGAAGGCGTGTACCATCGGGTGTCCACGCGAGTGAGTAGTTGTCTAATGTATGTCCCTTGAAGATTGCGATGCGTTCCTTTGTGGCTAAATAATAAATTTCGATATTGGTGCCTGTCGCGATGGCAAGATGTTCGCCAGACGGGGAATGCCGAACGCAATTGACGCCACCCCCGCATTGGATTGTTCCTTGTAGCCGCCATGTTTCCGTGCTCCACAGTCTGGTCGTTCCGTCTCGTGAACCAGTGGCTAGCAATGTGCCATCGGGTGAAAAGTCCAACCCGTAGATATAAGTGGAGTGGGCTCTGATGGGTTGGGTAAGAGGTTCCCCAGTTTCTCCGTGCCAGGCGATGACCACTCCGCTGTCATCACTGCTTGCTATGATTTTCCTGTCTCGCGATACCACCAATCCCCACACATTGTCGCGATGGCCCTCCATCTTCTTCAAAACTGCACCTATCTTCAAGTCCCACAGACAAAGCGTCTTGTCCCGCGAGCCTGTGACCATTCGTCGTTTATCGGGGAAAACTGCTGCACCCGATATGCCGGCTGTATGATATTTAAAGACTCGACGGGGTGTCGTGTTTGGAATTAGCTGAGACATGTTGACGTTGTTGAACACGGTCGAGGTGGACTTGGGGAGGGATTGAGGGTGTCTTGCTACTGCAGAGGTGTGTGTTCCGTGCGTTTTATGCTGCTCCACTCTATTAGCCTGCCTCATGTTTCCATAGAAGCCCAGGGTACGAGGGTTTGCCTCCATTAAGGCTGCAGTAAGAATACCGGTATCTTATGTGTCTTCCTCAACTGTATCACACCCGTATGACGACTTGTGCCTTTGCACACCGGTCCGACGCATATCTCCACACCTTCCAAAATACATCCCCTTGCATTTAATTGTGATATGTGTTACTAGTGTCTCGAAGGCCATATACCCTGGATAGCCGCGTGAATAATATCTTGTATAGGTCATTTTCCTACACCACTGCCCTCACTCACCGAAATGTAGAGGCAATCCTTCTCCCTTGTCTTATGCGCGTACTTCTGCTCCGTGTTGCACCAGGTCAGATGATTTACGACGAACTCCCATCACATACATGACAACCCTCGAGGGTCTGCGAGTCCACTTTCTGCCCCACTGAGCCACGATTGATCAAGTCCCTGCCGCCGGAAAGTTGACACAGTGCGATCTCGCAAATAACTCCAGATCGCAGCGACACGCTGCAAGCCCGAGAATCCACCATGATGTAGGGAGGTGCTACCAGCTCCCGGGAAGATGCAATGCGTATTTTGTTATCGCCCGAATCTCGTAATGGATCTCCAGACGGATGCCCCACAGGGTGGAGTAATGTATAAGGGCGGAAGTCCAGAAGATCTACGGGCTGATTCCCAAGTGTAGACGATATCTACATCACGGAAAAGCACTCAAACACGATCTGTCTCCTGATTTGAATATCGACCCAGCACCAGAAAAACAATAAATAAAGCGCTGCGAGGAATGCAATTTGCCATTTCCGTTGATGGAGAGCCGCGCTGGTTTCGCTACCGTCGAACTCGTTTTCCCTGACTGATACTTCCTCCCTTGGTGCCTCCTGCGGCACTTCAGGAGAACCTGGGTCGGCACCAGAATATTGGGCGTAGTGCTATCGCAGTAGTGACGAATGATTTCGCCCTCCACACCGTCATCGAGTAGTTTGGAGACACGACTTCGCACTGCTTCTAAGATGCATTCAACGGCGGCATCGTACTGCCACACAATTCATAGGCATCCTGTGCGTAGTATGGATATGGAAGTGGTACGGTAAGACGGTCAGGATAATACTAGGTGGCGTACCTGGGCTATGAAGGTGGTGGAAGTGGTGGCAGAGGAGAAGCTGGACGAGGGTCCTCGTCACAGCAAGCTTAAGTATTTTGAGGCGCCCAGTGCGTTGCTGAGTTCGTAATGAGGAAGTTCAGGACACTAATGAATGATATGAGTGACAAACGAAGCATATGCTGTTGCGCTCACATCATGCATATCCCGGAAGAAATCAGGTTCTGTACTATCTTGTATGCAGTGATGTTTATCCTGGTCAGGGATAAACATCTGGATGACCGTCAGCTAGCGGGAGGATGAGGAAGAGAGTAGTACATGCACGAAAAACACGGTTATCGGGCTCGAACGCTGAGTGAAATGGGGGTGAGGATTGTAGCATGAAGTAACATGACTGAGGACCTACCAATGGACCAATTGAGATCGAGGCAGCTGGCCTTGTGGTTTCATCAACGGTGTTCATCATGGATTGGTATGATTCGAGAGCTTCTTCAGGTAGTAGGAAATCCTAGCACCTTTTGTGTTTGGAGTCAGCCAGAAAAACATTGCTGGATGCATGTTAACATGCCTCCATCAACTCCGCATATGTAGGATGAACAGCTGATCTAGATGAGAAAGAAGCGGAGTTGACAGCGTCAGGAAGCGATCAACGGATGCGCGAGTTGATCAAGTGCATGATACGATATGCAAGAGGGTTTGCATTTGGAAGAGCGCTAAGTAGATGTTGAACAAGCTGTAAGTATTATTGATCTGCATCGAACAGTGCGATGGCCTAAGATCCTTCATGAAATAGAGAGGATGTGAGAAAAATAAAATGTGGTTTGATTAAGAGAAGGAAACGAACCTTTGTATGAACGCGTTGTCTAATAGAAGATGAAGAGGAGATTAAATATTAAAGGGACGCGATACTATCGGATGAGCTTTAATATTTCTTATACAGTCAGTTCAGAGTGCGGCTGAAGAGAGGGAAGAAGAACTGTGAAAGTTAGAAAGCTTTGAGAACGAATCAAAGTGAAGACGACATAAGTAGATTCGTTTTGTGTGTGGGAAGGTCTGGCGAAGCCAGGCCCGCGCGGGAAGGCGGTGTCTGGACTAAGCATGTGACCCCAAGGTAGCGACAAAGAGATGCTTGAGTACCGAGTGATTGGGGATAAAATAATCAAACCTTCGGAGCGTGTTCGGGCGAAACGTGTACAGACCGAATAGTCCGTCAGGAAAACACGCATTCAGACCAAAACACACTGTATTTATCAAATAGGGAGGCGGGTGGGTGGACGAAAATGAGGGAACGACGCGCGAATGGGGATGAGCGCAGAGACGAAGAGGGAATGAGGCGTCGATTCTCGAATCGAGTCCTTTTGACTAGGTGCGCTCGGGCATGTGTATAATTTAGATCGAAGCGCGCTAGAGCAGAATCTTCACGTGACCGCGTACAAAGGCCATGTTTCGCGTGTCAACGCTCGCAAGCTCGCGATCCACTTGAAACGGCCATGGTTTTTTAATCTTTGTTCAACGCAAGGTCGAATTCTGTTCGAGCGTCACGGACCTGCTTTATCCACACGGGGTGATGCCCTTCTCATCTCCCTGGAGGCCTTGAGGGTAAAGTCCCATCGCTGGGCATGAAACAATAGTTATGAGAACGAAAGACAGGCCAAACAATACCTCCGTAAGTTGACGATGACTGGGAATCCAAGAACAACAGGTAGCCCGGAACCTGGCGACCAAATACCCCCACACGTGTCCCCCACCCTTTATCCAAACACTTTGGCAGACTTTGGCGCGGAGTATGTGCGAACCTCACACAGACCGGCCATTTGAATTTCCTCCATGTCCTCCAGCACTTGTGCATGGTCAGCAACTTGTGGCGCCTACGGAGATGGCCGATGAGCACAGCTTTTTTACTAGTTTCATCATGCTGCATCTTTCCACCTGGATCTTTTAACGCGTCCCTAAAAATGGGCATGGAAAGTCCAATCGGAAACAGAAGTATCAGACTTGACGCACCCGGATGTAAACATCATTGATAATAATGAGTGAGTGAACTTACTAAGACTCTTACTCGGCAGAGCTCCAATGTGTGGCTAATCTTTCGACCACCCTTACTGCGAAAGTTGTCAAAGAATTTATTTATTCCATAGCTCGGGGTGGCTTCGGGGACGTATGAAAATGCAGATTCGCAGGAAATGACAGTGATGTCGAGGTTTGTATACTAAATTCTAGTAATCTAATCACGTTTCAAGGTCGCGGTCAAATGCGTAAGGATCGAAATTCCGGATGATCGTTTCAAGGACATCGTCAACAAGGTTGGCTGATATGATCCGGATCCCAAAATAATATTGATATGAAAACATCTCCGGAGGTTGAAGGACGACTTCCACAAGGGGAAACCCCTCCAGCGCAATGCCATTCTTCCCCTGTGGGGTATCACCTGCCAGTACCAGCTATTGTTTCTCCGTGGATGCACAACGGATCCTTGAGCACATGTCTCGATAAACATTATGACCGTCTCTCTGAGGCCCAAAAGTTCGGTTTGGTAAGTCCTGTCTGATATGAACGCACCGCAGCTCATGACTGTCGTAACAGCTTGTTGATGTAACTGCTGGTCTTCAATACCGTACATCGTATCATTTCTGCATTGCATCAAGATGCTGATATATATGTGGTGCTTAGTCCACTCTAACGAGGTGACACATGCAGATCTCGGAGGTGTAAGTAAAAAGATATGCATACATGTGAACCTTCTCACGTCCTCTCAGGGCAACGTACTCGACAGCGGCGGAAGAACTCAGCTAGCAGTCTAATTATGGCCTACTGACTACATGCTCCGACTTAAACGAAACCTCTTATATCAGGGGTGGTGTGCGATGGGCTGCGCCAGAGCTTTTCGAAGTTCCCGACACCGAGGATGCGCCTGGCTCACCGAAACTAGTGTGTGATATTTACTCTTTGAGATGCACCACATACCAGGTCTGTTAACGGCGTATATTTGTTGTGTTCTTTCACTCATTTGTGCTAGATTTTATCGGGTCAGCAGCCGTACTGCGACATTCGCAGTGATCACCCAGAGATTGTCGTAGCCATACTCAAGGGTATCAATCCTAAGCGTCCGGAGATCCCTGCCATTGAAGACTGTCACCGGGACTTCATCAAACAATGTTGGCTCGAGATATCACGGCGATCTCCCATTGTTGACATTTGATGTATCGCTATAGATATGCTATGTGTTGACTGTTTTTGTACCAGACGAGTTTTGCAATCGACTTCTTGGGGACTTCTGATCACTGGGCTCTCAATTCATCTCCTGCTAATGGGTAAAATGACATAGATTCATGCTGAGGCTTCCTCTGTTCCGTCAACGTGTATGTCTAAAGGCAGGGAAAAAGAGTCCACAAATTACTTGAGCGCCCTACGACCCCTCAAAATAGCCACCTTCCGCCATGGAGTGAACAGAGACGCGGACACTGCAAAACACTGCCACATCTAGCGCTCGTCACGATTTAGAAACACTTACTAATCCGCAGACCAATTGTGTCTAGATTCCAATGTCCAATTGTGAGCTGTCAAAATGGCAGGGGACTTGGAAAACACTGACGTTTGACGGCGGCATGTCAGCAGCAGAACTTTAGAACATAGGTTTGTATTTAGAATGACATTCTAGACGCTGCAGGAAGTCATCCAGTGTACCGCTAGACTCAACATAGTACTAAGTAGACCGACATTCGTATTTGGCTATGGAGATGCGGCCCGTGGGCCAATTAATATTGGGCCTTGGCGGGATGAGGCCACGCTCCTAAACAGTAGACACTTTGAGGGTCGGGGTCCCGTCCTACTAGGACTTAGGACAGCTATATACTAAGATGAGCAGTCAATATAACTACATCTTCCCAACTGCGCAATTCAAATTGCCAAGATAGATAGTAGCTCTTTCTAGTATTGTGCCAAGATACAGCAAATGATGGTGTCGAGTACATACTAGGACGGGATTGAAGTCTGTTGGTAGGAGTGCGGAATGAGGTCATTCCCAGATCTAGATGCTTAATTAGAATGAATTTCATTTCAGCTGAAATTTTCTCAGCGGAATCGGTTGAAACACAGGTAGCACGTTCTACGTGCTGAATCAAAGTCATCCGCGACGTCACATCACACCGTTACTAACCTATCAGCAGAATCAATGAAATTATCTGCATATCCACAGTGCCACATCCCTCCATTTGTGAAATTCCCCATCATGGCGCCGATCTGTCAGTGCAGGCCTGCGCTCGTTAAAAGAGCACGAATCACAAGTGTTCCACCTCAATGTCTTTTTTGTCCTACTGCTTAGAGAAAGTCGGGTTACTTTGGTGGAGAAGTAACCCGTCTACTGATCAATGGAAAGTTCATGACAGTAACCTGCGACTGCACTTCCTCATGCTGACTTCTAATGCAGCCCACTACTGAACCTCACGGGACTCTTATCCAAGGAGTCGTCCAATCTCATACCACACGGTAGTTTTCGGGAGGTGCGGAAATGCACCTACACCACGTCCGACCATGGTGACTTGGAGGCAAGTATGCCGTGTACATGATGTATGGCTGGGCAATCTAAATCCTTGACAGGTAGCAGTCAAGCCTATAATGATTGACGTCACGGACGACGATTCCAAGGCCAGAATTACCCAAGTACGCTCTCGGCTTCCCATTTGCATCTAATACGCTTGCTCAAACCTCATGGCTTCGCAGAAACTCTTGGACTATTTTCGTGCACGAATGCAACTGCAACACGAGAATATTTTGCCTTTGCTCGGTTTCAGTGACGACTTTGGGCAACTCCCAGCGATGGTTTCCCCTTGGATGCACGACGGCTCGCTTATTACCATATGTAGTGAACAAAAGTGGACCATCGAACATAAGTTTGAAATCGTGAGTTCTTTCTCAACGCTGCTCGCACATGGTATTCATTGGACCCTTAGTTGCAGCAAGTCGCTGCAGCCATCAGCTACCGTAAGTTGGAATCTTCATTAGTTGCAAAAACACTGAGTTGCGGCATTGTAGTCCACTCGAAGGACGTTGTTCACGGTGACCTTACCGCCGTACGTAGTTTACTTATACCTGCTGTCAAGCTCTAATGATCAGATCTGGAACGACAGAACAACATTCTAATAGATTCCGACGGCAACGCCCGCGTAGCAGACTATGGGATCCTCATCATGCGTTCCGAGCTCTCGGGTACTTCATACGTCGGAAGCATTAACGTGCGGTGGGCTGCTCCAGAGCTCTTTGAAGCGCTCGAGAACAAAGAGTCGTCGACTTCTCCAACGCCAGCGAGCGATATTTATTCTTTCGGATGCCTCATGCTTCAGGTTTTTCACATTCTTAATTGCGTTGGGTTGCGACTGAAGTCTTGCAGGTCATGACAGGTCAACAACCTTATGCAGATGCACGGAACGATGACCAAGTCACTGACTTGATAGGCAAGGGTAAGAAGCCAACAAGACCCTTGAGTCCACGTATTGCAGATTGTTTGTGGGAGGTCATCGACAGATGCTGGAATGATGTGGAACGTCGCCCCTCTGCCGACCAGGTTGTGGGATTTTTACATGAGATTACGCTAGACAAATTATCGGAGAAATAGCCCAATCAATGTAGGATGTATATTTCATTATTGTGCCTCACTTATGATACTAGTATGTATATGCCGGTGATAGATTGTTCAAAAGTTCAAAATGGTACTTGATGAACTTGGTGTTCGAGCTAGACTGATATGCATGATAGAACTACAACCTAGCTGTTCGGTCAGAAATTCTGCAGATATTATGTATCACTACCCATAGCCTTGGGTGTCGGGGACTGGCGCAGCCGAGCGCCGTTACGATAAATATTTCCTCTCTTTTATCACCTTCACGGACCTGAAAGAATTCCAGACTCTTTGTAATGTTGACGGCATCACAGACAATAACACAACCTCACCCACTGGGGGCACCTCGCTTCCGAGTTGACCTCTCGCACCTTTGTTGTTTCTCTCACTCCTTATCTCTTCGCCGTGTCTATATATATATCTTCATTGATTGTACTTTGTACTTTTTCATTGTTGCCACTCTCGTCGCTGACGTGGCGCTTAGCCTTGGATGATTTTGTGTTTGTGTGCCTTGGGCCTCGGCGCAAATAATTGTTATTTGTATACATAGCATACATGTAAAGTCAACTACTAGAAAATGCGGCAGCTGACCATGGGCGTAATGTGCAAGACAAATTAGAATGGGAGATGCTCATCTAGTTGGTGCATATGCTGGTGGGACAGCAGTGGAGCACGAGAGGGCGCAATGCGTTGATGCCAAGAGGAGAGGTTTCTGGCATTATTAGCGACATGGCATTTTCGAGAGGGTAAGCGGATGAAAGCCAGGCTGCTGTGGCGGAGATGGTTGTTATATAGCGGTGTATTAGACATCGAAAAAAGTGAAAAAAGCGATTAAGCTCGCCTTTAAGCGCTGGAGGAGAACGAGGGACGAATGTGACGTGACGGAGGCAGATGAGAGTGGCAAATGTGAACGAGCACAGCGAATATGACAAAGTACTAGAGGGGCACAACTTCATCCGATGAAGGGTGTGAGCTCTGCCTTAGTTTCCCGTGCTAGTTAGACCATATAGAACGTTCCTTCTTTAGTATGGCTCTGCCTGTCAACGAGAGCTTTAAGCGCACTAGAGAAGCGAACATGGCCGGTGAAAGGGATATTACGGGTAATCAAAGGCGCCTGCTCGTAGCTGTAGAAGGGGGTTGTTGAAGGCCGAATGTGTAGCTGGCGCCTACCGAGGACAAATTGAATGTATGACAAGCGCTTGATGAGCTCATGGGTACGGTATGATAAGCGGGTAAACGGGTGATGCGAACGGCGCTGGAGATGTGCTTTGCCTGGCATAGACAGCGGTGTTTTTCGTTAAGATTAGATATTGGTTTTTGCGTAAGGTCCAATCATACGGGCTGTGATCACCAGTACTGGTCCAAGTGGGATTACGTTTTTCATCCTGTAAGTATCTTCGGGCATGATTCCAACATGGCCCGGTTGCAAATTTGGACAGTGAACTGCAAACATATGAAGATAATCATATGTACGGGCTGTGATCACTGATATTTAGTTTAGCAGGCCTTTACAACCCTTTACTCCAGTACTCAGGAGTCACGGCAGATTCCAACATGAGTTACCAATTTGGACAATCAATTATGTAATCACCACGAGATTGTCTAGTGCTACCGAAGCGAGACAAGGAACCTCATCCATGGCCATGAAATTCACGCACACGGACTGTGTCACAACCGTCTCGAATGTCATGCAGTTACTAATATTAATGGAGCCTATCAGCAACGTTTAGAGGACGATGCAACGATGGCGCCATCTAAGTATACCGACTCCCGTAATTCAGTGGCACGTACTACGAAACACCGTGAGTCACACTCTGCTCGAACCTCAGAATGCGTTTAAGTACTAAGTATGAGGTTGGCGTCTGGTAAGTCCCTCCTCCGTTTGCCTCCTTCTTCTGTTGGCTTCTCTTTCCGTGACCTCGAGCTCTCACCGTATTATTTCTCCTAGACTTTCTTCTGTCTTTTTCTCTCTCTTTCTCACACTCTCTCATTCCTCCCAACCGCGCATGTTCTCTCTTTCTTCTACATAATTTAGTTCCAGGCTACACTTTGCCCACTGACAAAACCGTTTAACGTCCCTTCTCTCAACCAATTGAGTGTGCCTGCATTGACGCAAACAGGTCCTTCCATAGGTCATTCAATCTGCTGACCAGTCTCTCCGCCTGACTGATTTATCCAACGCCAAGGCTCTAACACAGCTTTCACGCCCAGCATGCGAGCCCCCACTGTATATCACCGGCATACGCATTATCTTTCCGCAATATTTCCGACCTCGCTGTTACGGTCACCCTTTTTCTCACACCATCACACTTTCACATGCTCACTCTTCTAATACGTGTATTTCTGGAACATTCCATTGTACGATTCTCTTTTCCTTTTCTCATTGGCTCATTATTATTGAAGCTCCGCTTCTATTATTCATTCGCCGACTCAATACCTTTATATATACCTCATCTCTCGCACTTGTACTCTTTAACTTGACCTACGCAGACCAGGGCCTGCAATACTACTGTTTTACTCGCACGACTCTAACACTAGGGTGTTAGCTAGAACTTTCGACTACTTTTGATTACTGCTAAGACGTCTGACGACGCTGAGCGTAACAAAAGGTCAAGTTACTTTTCAGACCGCCTGTCCTACGATCTCGGCGACCACCAACGAACCAAGACTAGCATCCGCGGTATCGCACTGCTGTTGCTAACCGACTAGTCAAAACGGCTACTCGAGGGAAACACTATCCCGGCTTTAACTGGGACGAATCACTAGGAACCTGGACTGCTCCAGACGTTGACAACAACTACTTCACTATCCACCAGTGGAGGACGTTCAGAAACAAGACCGCGAAGAAAGGAACGCACTGGGACTTTGACACCCAATCTTACGTCGACAACGACTTCCCCGAAACTCCCCTCGTTTCCCCCACTCCCGCACAACAACCACTTCCCCCTGTCGAAGAACCACTTCCCCCATCTCTACAACCTCCCTTAGACGACTCAGACTCCGAACCAGAACCAGACACCGAAGACGACGACGATATGACCAAACTCATCGGCAACGTTCCCCCTCCTTTCAACGGCGACACCCGTGCCGCAAAGGGATGGCTACTACAAGTAGAAGCCTACCTCGACATCAACGACTCCGTCTACACGATCGACAAGCAAAAGATCGTCTTTATCCTGTCACTCATGACAAAGGGAGAAGCCGCCAAGTGGGCGGAAGGACAGTTCAAGAACGCCAGCGCTTCCAAAGCGTATGGTAGTTACGAAAACTTCCTCGAACAATTCAAGAAGACGTTCCACCCGAAGAACGTCGTGGACACAGCGATCCGTCGCATCTCCACCTTGAGGCAAACGGGAAGCGTCCCCGCTTACACTTCCATATTTCGTACCATATTAGCTGACACAGGCATTACCGAAGAAAGTATGAGATCATGTTCTTTAGGAATGGTCTCAAGAAAGAAATAGTCAACACGATACTTAACTTCGAGAACGTACC
>NW_024538550.1:0-1275 GCF_016628075.1 Suillus paluster
ACGACCCTCGAAAGGGGACGCGTTCGACTCAATAGACGAGCGAGTCCTAAAGACTCGCAGACGTCAGGCTCGACAGCCATCCCAAGCCAGTTCATCCTGCAACGCAGGCGCATCAATGACTCGGTCCAGGCAAAGCCAGTCAGAAAAATGGCATACTAGACCGACGAGCAAGCCTCGAAAGGCCGGCTGCATCGACGTTCAACCAAAAGTCAACAAAAAGCGTAGCACATGAGCGTCAGAAGACCCTTATACATGCGCCCGATAGCCTTTTCATATGCACATAAACCAAGCGTAGCACAAAAAGCGTCGAAAGACCCTTATTTTTGCGCCCATTAGCCTTTATTACATGCACGTACATAACAAACTCTAGAGTCGACCATAGGCAAGCAAAAGCGTAGCACAAGAAGTGTCAAAACCTTCGAAATTGCGCCCATTAGCTTTGTTATGCGATCAACCCTTTTGTTTGTTGAGCCCACTCCCATATAGTAGGAAAGCTGTGTTGTTTGTCCCTGTTGTGCCCGGAGCGCAGTAGGCGTGGAGATTGGTGTCCACTATATCGCGTTTTGGTGTGTTTTTGGACTCTGTGGAATTCAGCCTGTTGAAATCCTTGACTTTTGCGGAAACACTAGGAAAAACCTAATGAAAGCGTCCAAACGCGCAAACACTACACATTTTCCATGCAGACATGTGTCCACTATATCAGACACACATTTCCTATACAAACAGGTGTCCACCATATCAAAACACTACACATTGCCTAATCAACTACCCAAAATTGCGTCCACTACATCAAAACACTACACTTTTCCTAATCAAACAAGCCAAAATTGCGTCCACTGTAACAAATACCAAATTGTCCACTATATCAAAACACTACACTTTTTCTGATCAAACAAGCCAAAATTGCGTCCACTATATCAAACACTACACTTTTTCTAATCAAACAAGCCAAAATTGCGTCCACTATATCAAACCACTACACTTTTACTTTACAAACAAGCCAAAATTGCGTCCATCATTTGTGTCCACTATATCAAACCACTACACTTTTCCTTTACAAACATACAAAAATTGCGTCCATCATTTGCAACACCACACAACATGTGTCCACTATATCAAAACACTACACTTTTCCTGATCAAACAAGCCAAAATTGCGTCCATCATTTGTGTCCACTATATCAAACACTACACATTGCCTAATCAAACAAGCCAAAATTGCGTCCACTGTAACAAATACCAAATTGTCCACTATATCAATCACTACACTTTTTCT
>NW_024538551.1:0-1228 GCF_016628075.1 Suillus paluster
AGCCGGTATGGAATACATTTCTTGTATATCGGTCGGCCCATGTGGAAAAGGTTGTCTGTGCATATCAGTTGGCTGACATGGAATAGGTTGCCTGTACGCATCGGTCGGCCGGTATGGAATACATTTCCTGTGTATCGGTCGGCCCATGTGGAAAAGGTTGTCTGTGCATATCGGTTGGCCGACATGGAATAGGTTGCCTGTGTGCATCGGTCGGCTGGTATGGAATATGTTTCCTGTGCTTATCGGTCGGCCCATGTAAAATTGTTGCCTGTGCATATCGGTTGGCCCATGTGGAATACATTGCCTGTGCGCATCGGTCGGCCGGTATGGAACACGTTTCTGGTGCTTATCGGACGGCCCATGTAAAATACGTAGCCTGTGCGCATCTGTCAGCCCATGTGGAATACGTGCCTGTGCGTATCAGTCAGCCCACATGGAATACATTTCCTGTACTTATCGGTCGGCCTATGTCAAATACGTTGCCTGTGCACATCAGTCGGCCAATGCTAGGTGTGAAGTCACCGTTGTGGGCCCATGGGAAGGGATACCCGATGCTATCAGGTGGGCCCCTATAATGTGTTGTTTTTAGGTATCGGCTGGCCGACGGTCTGTATTTTATCAGGTGGGCCGATGTTGAATACTTTGCCCATGTGTATTGGTTGGCCAACAGCAAATGTGAACCCATCGTGTGGGCCCATGTGAAAGAACATTTGATTCTATCGGGTGGGCCCATACTATGTATTGTATGTGCATATCAGCCGGCCGATGGCATGTGTGGTGTCAGGTGGGCCAATGGGGAGAAAAGGTCGATCCTATCCGGAAGGCCGATACAGAATGCATTGCCTGTGTATATTGGTTGGCCAACGATGGGTGTGAAGCTATCGTGTGGGCCGATGGGGATGAATTCCCAATGTTATCCACTGGGCCGATGTAGAATGCCCTGCCTGTGCATATCGGTCAGCCAATGCTTGCTGTGAAGTCATTGTGTGGGCCCATAGAAGTGTTGCCTGTACGTATCGAACGGCCCATGCAGAATGCATTCCCTGTGCATATCAGTGGGCCGATGGGATGATGATGTCGGTGGGCCCACGAACGAGCAGCGTTCGATTCTATCAGGTGGGCCGATGTGGAACGTGTTTCCCGTGCACATCGGTTGGCACATGGCAAACAATGCCGATCATCTCAGCTTGGCCCATGGCCTCCATCTTCACGTCCGGTTGATTGGTGA
>NW_024538552.1:0-1215 GCF_016628075.1 Suillus paluster
GTGCTTGGATAGTGGGGGCTGCCGGAGACTTGGATTCGTCCAGGGCTCGGGCTCTCCTTAAATGCATCGGCTTGCGGTCGACTTTCGACTTTGCGCGACAAGGCTTTCGGCGTGATAATGATCGCCGTTCGCTGAAGCGCATGAATGAAGGTCCCGCGCCTCTAATACGTCGATGCGTCTGACGCGTCTTCTTTCTTGACTTTTGACCTCAAATCAGGTAGGACTACCCGCTGAACTTAAGCATATCAATAAGCGGAGGAAAAGAAACTAACAAGGATTCCCCTAGAGTGCGAGTGAAGGGAAAAGCTCAAATTTTGAATCTGGCGGTCTCCAGGCCGTCCGAGTTGTAATCTAGAGAAGCGTCTTCCGCGCTGGACCGTGTATAAGTTTCCTGGAACGGAACGTCGTAGAGGGTGAGAATCCCGTCTTTGACACGGACTACCAGGGCTATGTGATGCGCTCTCGACGAGTCGAGTTGTTTGGGAATGCAGCTCAAATAGGGTGGTAAATTCCATCTAAAGCTAAATACAGGCGAGAGACCGATAGCGAACAAGTACCGTGAGGGAAAGATGAAAAGAACTTTGGAAAGAGAGTTAAACAGTACGTGAAATTGATTGCTGGAAAGGGAAAGGAAACGCTTGAGGTCAGTCGCGTCGTCCGGGGATCAGTCTCGCTCTTTGCTTGGCGTACTTCCTGGTCGACGGGTCAGCATCGGTTTTGACGTCGGAAAAGGGCCTGAGGAATGTGGAACTCTTCGGAGTGTGTTATAGACTCGGGTCGAATACGATGATTGGGACTGAGGAACTCAGTACGACCTTCGGGTTCGGAGCTTCGGCTCACGTTAACGTGCTTAGGATGCTGGATAATGGCCTTAAGCGACCGTCTTGAAACACGGACCAAGGAGTCTAACCGCGTGTGGGTGGGTGTTTTAAAACCCGAGCGCGTAATGAAAGTGAAAGTCGAGACCTCTGTCGTGGAGGGCACCGACGCCGGACCTGAGCTTCTGCGAAGGATTGCGGTTAGAGCATGTGAGTTGGGACCCGAAAGATGGTGAAACTATGCCTGAATAGGGTGAAGCCAGAGGAAACTCTGGTGGAGGCTCGTAGCGATTCTGACGTGCAAATCGATCGTCGCTTGGGTATAGGGGCGAAAGACTAATACGAACCATAGTAGCTGGTCCTGCCGAGTTTCCCTCAGGATAGCAGAAACTCATTA
>NW_024538553.1:0-1184 GCF_016628075.1 Suillus paluster
GACTACAAAAAGTCAAGGCAAGCGGGCGGTTGAAAAGTTATGTGGAGTATGGGCTTTAGGGCAGGCTCTGAGAGGACTTGGAGGTCGTGCGACTAGGGAAAAAGTCTAATCATCAAACTCGACCAAAGAGAAGGCTAGTCAAAATGCGAAAAATGCGAAGTCGATGCAAAAGACTAGTTCAAAGGGCGGTCGGACCGCCTTGAAAAGTCATGTAGAGGCATCAGATTTAGGGCAGGCTGCAAGAGGACTAGATGACGTCGACTTTGATACGAAAAGCCTAGTTGAAAGTCGCAAAAAGCGAATTCAATGAGGAGAGGTCAGGCCAAACATCGACTTTGATAAGAAAAGCCTAGTCGAAAGTCGCAAAAAGCGAATTTGATTAGGAAAGGTTAGGCCAAAGACTATGAAAATGCGAAGTTGGTTGGGAAAAGGATGACAAAAAACCACAGCACCTAGGATTCCCGTGTGGTCCCCCACCATGGTACTAACTAGGCGGCACTTTGGTTAACTGCGCAGATCAGACGGGATGCGGTGCTTTCAAAGTCCTATGGCCGTGGATATTATATAGAAAAGCAAAGGCATCATATAGCATTAGGAAAAGTGTGGTGTTGTGTATAGTGGACGCAATTTTGGCTAGTTTGATTAGGAAAAGTGTAGTGGTTGATATGGTGGACGCATGTTGTAAATAATGGACGCAATTTTGGCTAGTTTGATCAGGAAAAGTGATATAGTGGACACATGTTGTGTGGTGTTGTAAATGATGGACGCAATTTTTGTATGTTTGTATAGGAAAAGTGTAGTGTTTTGATATGGTGGACACAAACAATGGACGCAATTTTGGCTTGTTTGTATAGCAAAAGTGTAGTGTTTTGATATGATGGACGCAATTTTGGCTTGTTTGATTAGGAAAGTGTAGTGTTTTGATATGATGGACGCAATTTTGGCTTGTTTGATTAGGAAAAGTGTAGTGTTTTGATATGGTGGACACATGTCTGCATGGAAAATGTGTAGTGTTTGCGCGTTTGGACGCTTTCATTAGGTTTTTCCTAGTGTTTCCGCAAAAGTCAAGGATTTCAACAGGCTGAATTCCACAGAGTCCAAAAACACACCAAAACGCGATATAGTGGACACCAATCTCCACGCCTACTGCGCTCCGGGCACAACAGGGACAAACAACACAGCTT
>NW_024538555.1:0-1078 GCF_016628075.1 Suillus paluster
GTGCACCAAATCAGGTGGGCTAGGCCTCTCTGGCGGAAACGCCGGTGGGGTTCGTCCACGAATCGAAAATGAAATATCCGCGGGGGTAAATCCTTTGCAGACGACTTGAATGGGAACGGGGTACTGTAAGCGGTAGAGTAGCCTTGTTGCTACGATCCGCTGAGGTTAAGCCCTTGTTCTATAGATTTGTTCGACTTTCGAAAGTCGGGCGTCTTCTCTTTTCTTTGACGTCACGCCTCGTGCTTCAGGGCAGGTTCCGTTCGAACTTGGCATCTGCGCGCGGCATGTCGGATCGGAAGAGTTGCAAGACCAAAAGACTAGGAAAAGTCAAGGAAATGGGGCGGTCGAAGATTAAGGAAAGCGGTCGGTCCAAAAGTCAAGGAAAAGCGGTCGTTGGGTCGAGCCAAAAAGACTAGACAAAGGGGGCGGTAGAAGACTACAAAAAGTCAAGGCAAGCGGGCGGTTGAAAAGTTATGTGGAGTATGGGCTTTAGGGCAGGCTCTGAGAGGACTTGGAGGTCGTGCGACTAGGGAAAAAGTCTAATCATCAAACTCGACCAAAGAGAAGGCTAGTCAAAATGCGAAAAATGCGAAGTCGATGCAAAAGACTAGTTCAAAGGGCGGTCGGACCGCCTTGAAAAGTCATGTAGAGGCATCAGATTTAGGGCAGGCTGCAAGAGGACTAGATGACGTCGACTTTGATACGAAAAGCCTAGTTGAAAGTCGCAAAAAGCGAATTCAATGAGGAGAGGTCAGGCCAAACATCGACTTTGATAAGAAAAGCCTAGTCGAAAGTCGCAAAAAGCGAATTTGATTAGGAAAGGTTAGGCCAAAGACTATGAAAATGCGAAGTTGGTTGGGAAAAGGATGACAAAAAACCACAGCACCTAGGATTCCCGTGTGGTCCCCCACCATGGTACTAACTAGGCGGCACTTTGGTTAACTGCGCAGATCAGACGGGATGCGGTGCTTTCAAAGTCCTATGGCCGTGGATATTATATAGAAAAGCAAAGGCATCATATAGCATTAGGAAAAGTGTGGTGTTTGTATAGTGGACGCAATTTTGGCTAGTTTGATTA
>NW_024538556.1:0-1022 GCF_016628075.1 Suillus paluster
CCCGCACCGAGGCAGGAGTTTTCGCACACCTTGAATAAACCTAGAGACAGAACAACCGTCCTCGTATACCATCCGCGTTCCCCTAGAGTACTTGCTTCATAGTTCCTCGGACGATCAGAGAGTCTCCTCCTTGTTTCCCGTTCTCACACATTTCAGACTAGCTTCTCCCCGTTCCGAAAAACGAAGATCGCAGCCTTCGGTGAGGACTACCAGCGACCGGCACGCCTAAAAGACTAGCGCAGTCGCGGCGGATCCTCGAGCGGTTGATTGGTACAGGCTTGGCCATCGGCCAATCAATCCACACCCTTCGCGCATCACGAGCACGAACCCTCGAAAGGAGACGTGTTCGACTCTCAATAGACGAGCGAGTCCTAAAGACTCGCAGGGACGTCAGGCTCGACAAGCCATCCCCAAGCCCAGTTCAATCCTGCAACGCCAGGGCGCAATCAATGCCTCGGTCCAGGCAAAGCCAGGTCAGAAAAATGGCATACTAGACCGACGAGCAAGCCTCGAAAGGCCGGCTGCATCGACGTTCAACCAAAAGTCAACAAAAAGCGTAGCACATGAGCGTCAGAAGACCCTTATACATGCGCCCGATAGCCTTTTCATATGCACATAAACCAAGCGTAGCACAAAAAGCGTCGAAAGACCCTTATTTTTGCGCCCATTAGCCTTTATTACATGCACGTACATAACAAACTCTAGAGTCGACCATAGGCAAGCAAAAGCGTAGCACAAGAAGTGTCAAAACCTTCGAAATTGCGCCCATTAGCTTTGTTATGCGATCAACCCTTTTGTTTGTTGAGCCCACTCCCATATAGTAGGAAAGCTGTGTTGTTTGTCCCTGTTGTGCCCGGAGCGCAGTAGGCGTGGAGATTGGTGTCCACTATATCGCGTTTTGGTGTGTTTTTGGACTCTGTGGAATTCAGCCTGTTGAAATCCTTGACTTTTGCGGAAACACTAGGAAAAACCTAATGAAAGCGTCCAAACGCGCAAACACTACACATTTTCCATGCAGACAT